>NW_020949548.1:16030307-16139711 GCF_900497805.2 Vombatus ursinus | reverse complement strand
AGAGAAGAGAAGAGAAGAGAAGAGAAGAGAAGAGAAGAGAAGAGAAGAGAAGTAAAGAGACACAGAGGGGAGAGGAGAGAGAGGAGAGACAGAGGGGAGGAAGAGAGAGAGAGAGAAAAAAAGAGAAGAGAAGAGAGAGGAGAGAGAAAGAGAGAGGGAGGAGAGACAGAGAGAGAAGAGAGACAGAGGGGAGGAAGAGAGAGACAGACAGAGACAGAGGAGAGACAGAGAGAGACAAAGGAGAGAGACAGACAGACAGAGGAGAGAGAGAGAGAGAAAAGAAGAGAAGAGAAGAGAGAGAGAAAAAGAAACAGAGAGAGAGAGAACAGTCATGTGACCAAATAAGGTACGAGAAAGGAAGAATTCCAGAGGACACACTAGCATCAGAATCTATCTGGCAGATAGAGCCACCCGAGGCCCAGCTAGACTAGCCAGGCTTCCTTACTCAGTGGAATACTCATGAGCTATCCAGTGTCTCCTCTTGCCCTCAGCTGAGCTGTCCTTTCTCCCAGAAGTCACCCAGGGGTCCTGAGTGGAGTCCTACCCTGAGTCCAAGAATTCCCTTCCCTGGTTCTTGGCCAGCTGGGTGAGGAAGGCTCTCTCCTATCTTACCCCTAGATCCTTCCCCTAGACTTGAGACTGCCCTTAAAGACCCTGAAAAAATAATTATCTTACATAAGCAAAAAACTATGAAACCCGAGTATCAATTAAAGGATCTTATAGCTAAATGTGTAGAAGTGAATATCACATATAAAAACCAAATTAATAGATATTTATTGAGAACCTACTTTGTTACAAGACCCTGTATTTGTGTTTAGTGGATATAATGATGAAGTAAACCCATTTCTTGGCCTCATGAAATTTACTGTCTAGTAGAAGAACCAAGACAAAAATGTAGTCAAGAAGTTTTTGCCACAGTATTGAATATGGCTGCAAGGAAACAGGATAAGGGCTGATAGCACCACCTTTCATGGGTTGCTAAGTTAAACACTTGGATAATTTTCTTGGCCCTGGTGCTGGGTTCCAGGTGCATAATGGAAGCTGAAGGGAATTAATTTACCTCCTTTGCCTTCTGGGAGGTCTCAGTCATTCCAGTCCCTGGAAATCCTAGCCTGTCCCCTGGCCCATTTCTCCCTGGCCCATCTGATTTGCCTGAAACAGTTTCACTGTACAGCTATGAAGACCAAATCTAACTTTTGGGGAGCAAAGGTATGAAGGCAGAAAATAGTAATAATAATATCAATAATTATCATAAATAACTAGTATTTACATGGCTCTTTAAAGTTTGCAAAGGATTTTACAAATATTATCTTAGCAGATTGCTTACAGTCTCAGGGAGGAGGGAGGGGAAGGAAGGAAGGAGGACTGGGCTGCTTCCCACCAGAATCTGGAACTCAAAACTTTAAAAATAAATGTTTAAAAATTGTTTTAACATATAACTGGGGGAAAATATTATATAAGAAAACAAATATTACCTCATTTTATCCTTTCAACAACTCAGGGAGATAGGTACTGCTATTATCTGCATTAAATATGAAGAAACTGATGTGAATAGAAGTTAAATGACTTGCCCAGGGTCACACAGCTAAAATGTTGGAACCTAGATTTGAACTTAGGGCTTCCTAAGTCTAGATCCAGCATTCCACCCTCTGTGCCACCTACCAAAGATTAGTAAAGATTCCCCTTAAACTCAAGTATGGACTTTATGTGTGGAATAAAACTGGAAAGGAGAAAGGGCCAAATTGTAAAAGCCTTGAATGACTGGCTAAATACGTTGTACTTCAGCCCATCCTATACATGATGGACAACCTCTGAGGCCTTTGATCAGGGGAGTGATGCTAAAAAGACCATGCATAAGCAATAATTACTTCAGCAGAGTTTAAAGAATGTTTTGGAGAAGAGACAGATTGGGGGGGTGGCATTTAGTCCAAGAAAGTTCATCCATATGGGTATATGGTGAGATGGTCATAGGGCTATAGTTTTAAAATTAGAAGAGATCCTAGAAGGCATCATTTTACAGATGAGGAAATTGAGAAAGGAAACTTTCCCACATGCCCAAGGTCAAAGCTTCCTTGCTCTGCTACACTACATAGCCTCTTTTGTCAGAGGAAAGACTTAGCTTAGGTCCCATAAACTTATCCTCTCATCAAAAGCCTATATTCTGGGGGCAGCTAGGTGGCACGGTGGATAGAGCACCGGCCCTGAAGTCAGCAGGACCTGAGTTCAAATCCAGCCTCAGACCAAACACTGTGTGACCCTGGGCAAGTCACTTAACCCCCCAATAGCCTAAAATAAATAGATAAATAAATTTTAAAAAGCCTATATTCTAGCTTAGCTTCAGCTTTCTTCAACTTCCTGGTCTTATTAGCAGTCTCTTGCTACTCTCATCCCTAGGAAGAAGACATCAGAACATAGGATTTAGGGGGCGGGGCCCTTAGAGATCATCAAGTCCAGGGCCTCCCCCATATACATGAGAAAACAGACTGAGAATGCTAAAGTGATTTGCCCGCTATCATAGATTATAGCAATATCACTACTAGGTCTGTATTCTAAAGAGATCATAAAAAAGGGAAAAGGACCCGCATGTACAAAAATATTTAGAGAAGCTCTTTTTGTGTTGGCAAAGAATTGGAAATTGAGGGAATGCCCATCCGTTGGGGAATGGCTGGACAAGTTGTGGCATATGAACGTAATGGAATACTATTGTACCATAAGAAATGATGAGCAAGCAGACTTCAGAAAAACCTGGAAAGATCTACATGAGCTGATGCTGAGTGAGATAGAGACAGAGACAGAGAGAGAAAGAGAGAGAGAGGGAGAGGGAGAGAGAGAGAGACTATATGCCAGGCACTGTGCTAAGTGTTAAGGCTACAAACATAATCAAAAAAAGATAATCTCTACCTTCAAAGAGCCTATATTCTAAAATGCAAGGAAGTGCACAGAGGGGAACTGGAAAGGGGACAGGGGGATACCTTTTGGGTGTTGGGGCAGAGGGAAGGCTACTGGAGCGAAGGTGAAGTCCAGAGAGTGAGGGGTAGAGCTGAGAGTGAAATGGGCATGACCTGGGTGCTTGATGAAATGTTGCTGTTGGCAGGAGACTCACCAATCAATCAGAAGAGAGGGCAGCAGGGTGGAGGTATCCCTAGGGAGAGGCAAAAGCCCAGAAAGTGAAAGTTTTGTATGACCTTGTGCTTGACTTGCCTTCTCCAGGTCAGGGTTTCTTAATTTATAAAATCAAATTCTCTTCTCTGATTCTTGAGCTCCCAGGGGAAGGCTGCTTTGAGTCAGGATGTCCTATTTGCCTTCCTGTCCCATCAATCAAACCGTTTTGGCTGTAGCACCAGATATTCACTGGGTATATTTGCATTTTACAAACAACTCCTGGTACCTCTGACTACAACTCTTTTTTTAAACTTTTTGATCTCATACTAATGCCTTGTCACAAACAACTCCATCTTCCTGACTGGGTTGCTTCCCACCAATCCACAATTATCGTATCTTATAGCAGTCTTCAGCCAAAGAGAACTCACAGTGAAGAAATGGGAGAATGACTGGATCCAGAGCCAGAGAACCTGGATTCAAATCCGGTGTCTGATCCTTACTACCTCTGTGACCTTGAGGAAGTCTCTTGCCTTCTCATTTCCTCTGGTCCTGCCTCAGTAAAATGAGTAGGGCTGGTCAAAAGCAGGGCTTCTTAAACTTTTTCCACTTATGACCCTTTTTGGGGTAGTTCGCTGGCTTTGCGTGGTCTGAGGGCATGCACAGTGCAAAGTTTGCATGCTTTGTGTTCGGAACCAAGGCTACAGTGAAGTTGTGCGATGCAACATGTTCAAATGCTGCCAAAAACACTTTGGATTCATTATGCATTTGATTTTTAATTAATTTTTGGTCATTACACATTCGGAAACCTTTTATTGTTGCCAAAATGTTTGCAACCCTATAGGGGGTTGCAGCCCACAGTTTAAGAAGCAGTGGTCTAAAGGATATCTAAATGGTCTCCAGTAGAAGGAATCACTGATGAGTTTATGAGTTCCCCTAAAACCTGGGAGGAGAGGAACTCATTGTCTGTCTGTCACCCACTAGCAGGTCAATGATCTTTCCCAGGCACAAACCCTACCGATAACGAAGAAGACCGGTTGATGCCAGACATAATTCCAAATAAGTCCTGTTCCGAGCCAGATGAGCTGAACCCCAAGGAGAAGGATTTCAGAGGTCACTTTCCACAGCAAAGAATTTCAGACGCAGTTAATGGGCTTCCATTGAGCTGGGAAGCAATCATTACTATATATCATCACTAGCTGATTCACTAGGGAGAAGTGATGGGGACCTCATTCATCTGCCTAGGAAGTGTAATCACAGCTCCCAGTAGAACATTGAAGGGAACATTCACAGGTCTGCTCTAGTGCTTTTGTCCAAGGGGGAATGATTTCTCAGGGTGACGGTTTTGGGAGTATTGAAATGAAGAAAGACAGCCTTCTAATGGGACTGGGTATGTGCTTATTGGGGAAAAGTAAGATTGCTACCTTTTTCCCTTTAAAAGTTACTCAGAGGAATTTCAATATCTAAAAGTAATTTAAGCAGAGGCGGGGAAAAAAGAAGTCTCTGGTGCCCACTGAGCACTAAGAAAATATCTGTGGCTAAGGGTTGGGGGCGAGGGGGTGGGAGAGCAGAAAAGAGATCTGAGAAGGAAGATTATGAAGGCTACAAGATTCTTGGAATGTTACCCAGGTCCAACCCAGAAGATACTTGCAACTGTGTGTGTGTGTATCTGTATGTATCTGTGTGGCTCCTGAGAATGTGTCAGGATAGACCATGCCAGCACATGATTTCCCATGATACACCTACGTAGGTCCCCATGGTATGGTCCCACATTTTGGCTCATTTTGGCTCCTGGGGCATGCCAATCAGACTTCCTACAATGTTTCCATGGAGTGGGACTAATAGTAAGAGCTAATCTTTATAGAGAACTTTAAGGTTTGCAAAGTATTTACCATGTTATCTCATCTGAATTTTACAACCACCACTCTGAGGTAGTAGTAGTAGTAGCAGTAGTAGTAGTAGTAGTAGTAATAGCTAACATTTATATAGCAACCTACTATGCACCAGGCACTATCTAAGCACTTTACAATTATCATCTCATTTGATCTTCACAACAACCCTGGGAGGTAGATGTTATTATTATCCCCATTTTACAGAAGATGAGGACACTGAGGCGAGCAGAGGTTAAGGGACTTGCCCAGGATCACATAACTAGTAAGTGTTTGAGCTGTTATTTGAACCCAGGATTTCCTGACTCCTGGTTCAGGGCTCTATCCACCACACCACCTAGCCAAAAGGAAGAATGCGTGTGAAGGTCCCTGTGGCATGTTCCTGAGGGTCTTTATGGTAGGTCTGTGGGTTCCTGGTTGTTTCTAGACTATCTGTGCAGGTCCCTGTGGAACATCAAGGTGGTTCAGGGCCATCAAATCAAAGGGGACATGAAAGCTAAAAGGATCTGCCATAAAGCCTATGGCTATCATTGTGCAAGACTGAAATATAATTGAATCAATATTGCCAATGAAAGAGCGCGTGTGTGTGTGCATGTGTCTGTGTCTGTGTGTGTGCCTGTGTGTGTATGAATATGCTCCCCTCTGGCTCCACTCGCCATCCTTACAACTTGCCAAAACAAAATACCCTTTCCTGACCTCTGCTCCCCCTCCCCTATTAGATGTAAGCACCTGGAGAGCAAAGGATTGTTTCTGTTTTGTGTCTGTATCACCAGAACCTACCACAGTGCTCTGTACTGAGCAAGCACTTAAGAAATGCTTTTTCCTTCATTTAAACTTGAAACTCTCTTCCCATTAGCTTCCTGTGGAATCATGCCCAGATCTGCCCATGGCTTCCGAGTTGCCAGAGCGTAAGGTTACAGATGACTTGTGTTCTTCCAAAAGCACCTTCCTGGAGAGCTCAGAGAGGTTCCAGGCATAGGCATCCCCTTACCACCATTACCACCACCACTAGCATTTATAGATCAAGCAAATCACTTAAGGAAGAGAAATAAAAACGAGGTCTATTTCTTAAAAAAAAAAAAAAGGCAGTAACCACTGGCTGCGTCCATCCTAGACACCACATACCTTCCTTAGGGAGGCAATGGACCATCTCTTCCCCGATGGCTCTCCCTCACTATCGGTAAATGGTAGAGAATGGGGGATGGGCACAAAATGCACTTGCAGACATCAGTCTAACCTGTGAGGATATTCTTATCGACGAGGATGCAGGGGAAGTGTGTTGGAATAGACAAAATCAGTTTGGTGCCTATGGAGAGATCCTCTGATATCTGTTTAAACTCCTTGCTATGGCATGTAGAAATGCCTTTTTAAATTGGAATCATAGACTGTAAAAGCTGGAAAGGATCTTCCTATCTAGTCTAATCCATTCCCATTTAACAGTTGGAAAAACTGAGGCTCAGGGAGGTGAAGGAACTTGTTTAAAATTGGTGGCTGCATCAGTACTAGATCTCATGTCTCCTGATTCCTAGATTATATTAAACATATATACATACACACACACACACTTTTGCATTCATGTATATGTACAAGCCATGTATATTCACACATACATATCTGCACATACATATCACTAACACATACATACTCACACATATAGATAATACATTACATAGAAAATACAAAGACAGATGATACATTAATATACAGAAGTGAGAAGTAACTGAAAACATGATTCGGTAGAAAGAGCAACAGGTTTGGAGTCAGAAAACTTGGGTTCTAATCTCAGCTCTGAAACTTTCTACCTAGGACTGTCAGCTCCTTGAGGGAAGAGACTATTTTTTGCCTTTTGTTGTATCCCACTTAGCACAATGCCTGGCATACAACAAGTGCTTAATAAATGCTTGTCGACTCCCTTTGGCTGTGTGATCTTGGTTGGACAATTTGCTGCTGCTCACTGGGACTCTGTTTCCCCATCTGCAAATGAGGTCTATAGAGTAGGCCTAGAGGATCATAGAATCTCAGATTAAAAGCTAGAAGGGACATTAGAGGTCATCTCCTCCAAAGCCCTCATTTTACAGGTGAAAGGCCTAAGGCCCAGAGAGGGGAAGTGTCTTATCCAAAGTCATCTAGGTAGAATGTGATGGAGCCAGGAATCATATCAAGGTCCTCTGACTTCAAATCCAGCATTTCTTCTATCAAAGTAGCAAAAATTCTTCCATTCTTTCTTTTTCTTACCCTTTTGGGGGTGGGGGGTGGGGAGAGAACATGACTAACATGGAAATTCATATTTCATGACTATACATATTTGCAAAAGATTCTGTTTTTCTTCTTCTCATTGGATGGGGGAAGGGGAGTGAAGGAAGAGAATTTGGAACTTAAAAAAAAAGAATAAAAAAATGCTAAGAGAGAAAGAGAGAACCCCATGAAGCCAAAAAAAAATAAAAACAGTATAGTCCTTCCATTTCTGAATCCTATGACCCCGGTGTATAGTGTTAAGTCTCCCCAACTAGGCTGTAAGCCTGTAAGAAGCAGTAAGAGACAGAAGCTGCCTTTAGTAAAAGGGGTACCCCATGCCATGGCAAAGATAGTTCAGAAGGTGTCTGGCACCTACCCAGACTATAAGCTGAACCAAGATCCTGAAAAAGCTCTGTATTCTGCAGCCCCCTTGAAGGGAAGGCCAGAGAACAGCATCACAACTACTCCTCTTGTTCTCCCTTCTTTATGGATGATGGGACCCAAACCAAATCAGAAAAAGACTTCCAAGTATTCTCCCCTCCCATGCCCCACCTCCCACCCACATACACACACACATTTTAAGGCAGAGAAAAAAAACTAAGGATAATTGATTTAGAAATGGAAAATAACTTAAAATTCATCTAATCCAACCTCCTCAATTTTACAGATAAGGAAACTGAGGCCCAACAGTATGGTACAGAGCATAAAGTGCTGGGCTTGGAGCCAGGAAGATCTGAGTTCAAATGTCACTTCTGACTCTTATTAACTGTGTGACCCCAGATAAGTCACTCAACCTCAATTTCCTCCTCAGTGAAAAATAAAAGGTGGGGAGGGGAGAGTTGGATTAGATGGTCTCTAAGGTCCCTTCAAGCTCCAAATCTATAATCAATAATGTTAAGTAACTTGTACAGGGTCCACCATATCATGCTGCCACATTTCATTTCCAGGTTCCTAGAGCTCTGAGCCACTATGTGTATCCAGTAACAACATCGGAAGACCCTATCAGCCCACTGTCTTGTTTAGATTTCATTGAATGCAACTGTTTTAGACATCCCCTGAGAGAAGAGGAATGTGTCCAGAAACCAGCCCTCTCCCCTTTTTTTTAACTCAGATGGCTGCTTTTGCTAGCAAAAAATGTGTGTGTGTGTGTCTTCCTGCATAAGGGCATGTAGCACCCTCCTCCACCCATCACCTTCTGAGTGTCTTCCTAAACCACCCGGGGCCTTCCTTCCCACCTGCATTCCAGGAGACTTTGCAATGTTCAGTGGAGTTCTAAAATGTTTAATTATGTTTTGCAATGTTTGGTTCACTTAGTTGTGAAGTGCGTGGTCATTTCCTCCTCATTCATCTCCTTGCATTAACAAGTACAATTCCATTTTCAAAAGGTCGACCTGTATCTCAGGAAAATTAGTGGTGCTGATTTCTCAATTATCACGCTGCCACCTCCAAATGGCTATTTGAAAAACCTGAAAGGGAGGAGGCACTTAACAGCCTAAAATAACCACTGGTTGTTTTCAAGTGTCCATTACCCATAATGACCAGGACTCCACAGATAATCAATCCATTTCCACCATTTCTGCCCTTATTCCTTGCTCCCCCTCACCTTAGGAACTCCAGCAGGATTCTATTTTTTTCCACTATCAAAAAGGACGGGAAGAGCAGTTTCTAAAAAGTAAACTCTTTGGGCCTTGACTGCCTTCTCAGGTCGTCAGAAAGTATGACACCAAATCTTGGATCACCACAGAACAGAACTGGACAGAAGAGGAAAAAGGACTCTAGATTTAGGTTCCAAAGATCTAACATTTTCTTCCAGATTTTAAGCAGTTGTGTGATTTCAGATAAGTGTCTTCCTATCTCTGGGTTTCACCTTATCTGTAAGTAAAGATGTAAGCTTCTTGGGGACATGACATCCCCAATTCCTAGTATAATGCCTAATGCACAATTGGTGTTTAATAAATGGTTGTTGAATTAAATCTGTAAAAAGGGATTTAATTAAATTAAGGCCCTCCCTACCTCTAAATTATAGCATCCATAGAGGGCTGGACTATATTAGACTAGAAATCTCTACTAGATATTGGGGGTCACGATAAGGAGGTCAGCTACGAATGGGCACACAGGTATCCTCAGTCCAACTGGGGTACTAGAGCCTACAGCTTGAGGACGGGAACAGCAGGAAAGAGTAGGTTCAGGGACAGCTAGTTGGTGCAGTGGATTGAGCACCAGCCCCGGAGTCAGGAGGACCTGAGTTCAAATCTAGCCTCGGACACATAACACTCACTGGCTGTGTGACTCTGGGCAAGCCACTTAACCCCAATTGCCTCACCGGAAAAAAAAAAGAGTAGGTCCAAATAGATAAGCTAAACTTAAGTATTAAAGTATTCAGGAAAGGCTAGGAAGTTCTAGCAGATGGCACTCTTGGTTGAGGGGGGAAGAGAAGGGGATATAATAATATAACTAACATTTATGAAGCCATTACTAAGTGCCAGGCATTGTGCTAAGTGCTTTATAATTATTGTCTCATTTTATCCTCACAACAGCTCTGGGAGGTAGGTGTTATTATTACCACCTACCAAGTAGGCACAGACCTTTGCCACCCACTCAGACAACCGGATGTTCCTCAGATTGAAGAACATTTGACACTGATGCAAATGGCATCCTCAGTGTTTCTGCTGTGGATAAGAGCATAGGCAAGGAGAGTCCGATCACCCTCACCAATGACAAAGGTCATCTGATCAAAGAAGACATGAGCGTAGGGTCCTGGGGACTGAGAGATGCACGGCTGAAGATGAGAAGCAGAGACAGTGTCTTTCTCTAGAATCTTGTGCTTTCACATGGAAGCTGCAGTAGAGGATGAGAAACTCCAAGAAAAAATTGGCAATGAAGACAAACGTAAGGAATGTAATGAAAGAATCAACGGGCTGGGTAAGAACCAGACCACTGAGTAGGAAGAATCTGAGCATCAGAAGAAAGAATTGGAGGTCTGCAACCCCATTATTATTAAGCCGTACCAGAGTGGACAGGTAGGGACACTAGCTTTAGGGCAGCTAGATGGTGTAATGAATAGAGCACCAGGCGTGGAGTCAGGAAGATCTGAGTTCAAATCCAGCCTCAGACACTTACTAGTTGTGTGACCCTGGGCAGGTCATGTAACCCCTATTTGTCTCAGTTCCTCATCTGTAAAATGGGGACACATCGGAGGAGGAAATGGCAAAGCACTCCAGTATGTTTGCCAAGAAAACTTCATGGACAAATGGGGCCACATAGAGTTGGACATGAATAAACAAATGAACAACAACCAGCGTGGAGGGGGCATGCCTGGGAGGGTTTCTAGTGGGTGGAACGGTGCTATTTGGAGATGCTTCTTTGGAAGGCCAACTAAACGAACCAGAAGAGAGAGCTTTCCACACAGCTTTACAAACTGAAGGACTCCAATTTGTAACCAAGACAGCCACAGTTCAACAATAACATTTATGCTACTGTGTAAATCTGGGCATTTTAAATGTTTCAGTGTGTGCAGAGGGAGAGAAGTGAACAACACTGCAGTTTTTATCAGTTCTTTAAACAAGTAAAAATGCAATTCTTGCCCTGGAGTATAAAATATTTTCAATTGGCACCATAAAAAAGAAGACCTTGCTCACACAGGGAAGAAACAACTTCCGCATCCTCCCCGCCCCCCAATACACTCCCTCCCCGAACCCCTGGCAGCCAGTCGAATTCAGAGCAACGGCTGCCATGACGCCACATAATAAGCTACTACTCTTAATTTCAGAGTCTAGGAATGATATCTCGTTAGGCTTTTGATTATGCTCATCTTTGGATGTTGCATAATCACCTGCCATGCCTGACCTGCCTCTATTAGCCTCCTCTTTCCCTAGGACTGCTCTTGGCTTTATTGAATTTGCAAACAGATCCCCCACCCCTACCCCAAATCAAGCACCTAGGAAATAGGGAAGACGGTCCCTGCAGGGCTGCCCTGAGATGCAGCTTGGCTTTCTCACATGGTTGGATTCATTTCCTGCGGGCTGGAGCTTGAAGCTGCTTTTTCGTGCTAAGTGAAATCCTCATTCTCTAAGTAGAACAAGGACCTTGAGCACAGGGGAGAGGTCGATGGCGAGTCTATGGCAGCCAGGAAGGAGTCATCCAGAACGTCTGGCCTGAAGCACAGAAACCCATAGGGAAATGATGGTGAGCTGAAGCACCCTGACTCTGTGGGAAAGGCAGTGAATACCCAGCCCTAGGCAGCGACCCAGCATCAAGGCATTGGGCATAGGTGGGCAAGGTCTACAACGCAAGTCAGACAGTCTCTTGTTCTAGGAAAGAAAGATCTAACCCAGACAAGGCTATCCCCACCTGTGCCCGGAATGCACTTCTTTCTCACCCCTGCCTCTTAAAATCCCTAGTTTTTGTCAAATCTAAGTTCAAATACCACCTCCTACAGGTAGCCTTTTCCGATCCTCCCTGCTGCCAATACCTCCGTCACTCCCCCCCAAAAAAACCAAATTTGTATTTATTTTACATGTATTTTATGTATCCATATGTGCATGTATGTAGATATATACAAATCTATATGTATCTATACATGCACGTTGTCTCCCCAATAGAACATTAGCTCTTTGAGGGTAGAGATTGTTTTATTTTCATCTTTGTGTTTCCAGTAAAATGCTTGTTGATCAACTAGCTGTTGATGGACAGATTCTGGAAGCAATTTGTTGATTCCAGATCATGTTAATTAGCCAGAATGGGCCAAAAGCATGACGCAGTGTCACAGGAAGCATTAGGATCACAACTCCTAAGAGACTGTAAGAATTTGGTGCCAGGACACAAACAAATGGTTGGGCTAAACAAGGAGTGGACACTCTCCTGGGCTGTGTTGGATCACGAGAGTTTCAAGCCCATTTGTGTATACTTGAACCCCACTCTTACTCCAATTCCAATCAGCTGGAAAAATTCCTTAGATCACCCCCACCCCCATTAGTCCCCATGGATGCCTGGGGTGGCTAGATCATCTACATCCCTGTTGGCTGGTATGTTCTCCCCCAGCTGCCATCTTCATTAAACTCATGGAATTTACAAGGAAGTAAACAGGTAGAGTCCAAGAGGTAACCACAAGTTCAGATGCTCCTTCTAACACAAAGCCCAGCCTGCAAAGCAGGACTGAAGACCTAAAGCAAGAAAACTAGCTAGGGAGGCATCTCAAGGCAAGGACACAGATGCTCATGGGAGAGAATTAAGGAATCTTGGGGGTGGAATGAACCTAAGAGTCTAAATGGTCCAACCCACTCTGGACCAAGAATCCTCTCTACCATATCCTCAATGATTGGTCATCCAATCTTTACTTGAAGACTTCTAAGGAGAGGGAACTCCTCTTCTCCCAAGGCCATCCATTCTAGTTTTGCAAAACTAAGATTGTTGGGAAGAGTTATTTGTTGTTGTTCAGTTGTTTCAGTCACGTCCAACTCTCTATGACTCCACTTGGGGTTTTCTTGGCAAAGATACTGGAGTGGTTTACCATTCCTTCTCCAGCCCCTTTAACAGATGAGAAAACTGAGGCAAACAGAGTAAAGTGACTTTCGCAGGGTCACACAGCTAGTAAGTTTCTGAGGCCAGATTTGAACTCAGGAAGATGAGCCTCCCTGGTCTAAAGTCCAGTGCTCTACCCACTGCACCACCTAGCTGCCCCAAGTAGTTATCATATTGGGCCCAAACCTGCCTCACTACAGCATCCCTCCCCTTTGCTGCAGTGCTTACCATCCCCCACCCCACCCCATCAAGAACAAGGGTAACCTCTCTTCCCCATGAAATGCTAGCCTGAAAGCTTTGTCTCGTGTAAAATATTGATGATTCTGGAAAGTCTTACATTTTTCAAAGAGGTTGCCTGCCTCCACCACCCCCATCATTCCCAGATAAATTATCTAGATCAGGGGGTGGGGAACCTGAGGCCTTGAGGCCATATGTGGCCCTCTAGGTCACAGGTTCCCCACCCTTAATTTAGATGCTCAAAGGAAAAATGGCAGAAATGAAATACAAAGATTTAGAGCTTCAAGGAAAAAATATGTCTGAAAATAAATCTGTGAACATCCCACCTGTTTTCTGCATCAAATAATAGTGATTTTCAGTGTAATTTCTTCCTAGATTTTTTTGGGAGGCAGTGTTTAAGCAAAGCTGAAGCTTACCTAGAGGAACAGAATACTATCAGTACCGTTTTCAAAACCTTCATAATGCTTGGAAGAGAAAGAGGCCTCAGAAATCATATGAAAATAAATTTGGAACTAGAAGGGAACTTAGATTTCAACCCACTCATATGACAGATGAGGAAACTGAGGTAGAGAGAAGTTAAGTGACTTGCCCAGTGTCATAGTAAGTGCCTGAGGTATGATTTGAACCCAACTCTACCTGGCTCTAAGTTCAGTGCCCTATCCACTATACCACACTTCCAACACCAGGCCACCACATGCCTACACCCCTAGCCTACACAGTGATAACAAAGTTCCCTTCCTGAAACACAAGACTATTTCTCATCATATTATCATACCTGGAACAGCCAAGAGGCTTTCAGAGCTTTTTCATGACCTCTGAAGCCTGGTCTTAGCCCAGAGAGATGGTAAACTATGCCGATTAAGTTATAGTAGTGGGGATGTTCTCTGAAGGGGGAGAGTATTTGAGGGGGGAAGAGAAGGAGGGGAAGGAGGGAGGGAAAGAAACAAACAAACAAAGAAACAAAAAAAACAAAGACAGAAAGAAGGAAGGAAGGAAAGAGAGAGAAATAGATAGAGAGATAGTACACATGGAGCAATGGATGGGTGGGCAGCTGGATGAATGAGTAGACAGAAAGAGCAGTAAGTGCTGGCTATGGAGCAGGCTGAAGTGGAGGACAGGTCTGAGATCCCCTGCAAGATAAGGCAAGAGTTGATCTATCAGAGTCAAAAAATCCAGGGCTAAATGGTGAGGAATTGATGGTCCTAGAAGATGTGGCGTGGTGTGGGCTACATTGAGACTTAAGCTTTGGAATGGACTGGGTGAAAGAGTGCATAAGCTCCAGGTAAATCCTATCCCTCCTAGAACCCTGACCCTCCATTCAAATGATGACCTCCTCTCCTCTCTGTAGCCCTCCCACTTTCTTAGTCCCATATTCCCACCCCTTCCCAGGGTCTCATACAGTTTGCTAGGAGGGCTGCCAGTCTCTCTGTAGAAGCAGGTCTCTCTCCCTTGGTTTTAGGGAGCAGATGTGGGCTCGCAGATGGAAGGTGCAAGGAATTGTAAGAGGCAGAGGGGGAAGGACAAGGTGAGAGGGCCAAGGAAAGGTTCCAGGCTAGAGGGAGAGGAAGAGAACATCCCTTCCCTGCTGCACAGCTCCCTAGAAGGAGGAGCTCAATATCTATCTCCTTGTTAAGAGAATGCAAACGATGCCTCAGTAATAGAGAGATGGAGATAACTTAGTTCCTACCTTCATTTCATGCATGAAGGAAAGAACCGTGAGAGGGGAAAAGATCTACCCTTGATTTACCCAGAAAGTTAATGTTCAAGGGGGATTAGAACCCAGGTGGCCTGATTCTCAATCCCAGGATTTTTTCATTACACCAGCGTTTTCCTTTTCAACTTTAGATTCCCTCCCCAACACGGCAAGCCCCGAATGGGGTGAATACATGCCTAGTGCTAAGTGTCTTGTTAGGATCCACATTAGAAAAAAGAACTATAGAGTGACCACTATCCCCCAAATGTTGTGGGTATCCAGAACCCTGAAGGCAGTTCACATGGGGCTCTTGTGTGGGACTCTTAGTTCAACTCTATTCCATGGAAAGACCATCTCCAAGGTACTAGTGCTTAGGATTGTAATGATACACTTTGATGTGAGGGCACCAATTTTTCCTGGAGAGTTAAGAGTGTGGTGGATGAGAGACATGGACAGCTCCCCTGAGACAGATGTCTGTCTTACTCCCCTTACTTCATTACTTCTTACACCCTACTGCCCTCCATCTCAATGAAGAAATAAGCTTAAGTGGAAGCAGGTAGGACTCAGGTAATACATCAGGAAGGACTTTTTAACTGGGTGAGACAGTGTCTGGGGCAGGATGGAGCATCTCTAGACCCTGAACTTTTTTCAGAGGGAAAGACAACAACCTTCCAAACTAGCTTTGGGACAGTGCTGCCCAGAGGCAAAGGGATGACACATTTGCTCCCTGGAGGGCACTTCCAGCCTAAAGATTTTATGATTCAGTCATTACTTCTCCTGTACTTTGTGTGTACAAAGTACTAATTCTTAGCCAAACTGCAGTTCATCTCAGAACGAGGTAGCTTGTATCTAATATTAGGATATTAGAACTCTGGAGCGGTGGCCAAGCTTTTAGTGTTCTGACTCACCTGTTATGTACTAACACTACTGTCATCAAGCATGCCTCCGAGCTTTGCCCTTCGCCTGCTAACCCAACTCCATTAGTGCCCTAGGCCCATCATTTGCAGAAAGTAATTAGGCCTGTGGCTTTCAGGGACCAGAAAATAAATTGCTCAAAACATAACTCAGATACACTCAACACACTGGTTCCTCTCCTTCAGCCCACCCTGCCTATCTGTTATCAATGAAGCTTGGGTGTGCCTTGCTCTCCTCAATCGCTGTGCCCTTGCACATCTATGTGTGAAAAGAATTTTAATATGTACCACCTGGATATACCCCCCACTCACACACAGGCCCCCCAGAAAAGCCAACCCAGGTTCAAAGCACTCTGTGGGTCCACATCCACCCAAACCTCTATCTCACGAGCCCCAACCAATGTGTTTTTTTATTAGTCAATGAGAAGACACAATTATTCAATGCAAAGGCATTTGATGATATAGAATTGGGTAGGGAGGGCATGTAGCAATAGAATTTACCTCCCACAAACATGGGCACATTCTACCATGAACACACATACATACACACACACACACTCACACAAACACCATCAGTAGGAAGAATGGACCTGCTCAGGAGCTATATGTGAAGGAGCACACACATGTGGCTAGGGCACACATATGGAGGGACAACTCATACTGCCAGTGCTATGAGGCCACCAATGTCTTATGGTGACGTCATGATTCTTTTGTTGTCATGTTGCCTTCTCCTTACTGAGTGTGCCTCCTGCTAGACCAGCTTCCTGCTAGGTACTCCATCCTATTGAATCTCTGTTGCATGGGCATCCCAAGCTTCTGTTACTCTTTGCCTATCCCATCCCAAAGGTGCTATCCCTTCCCCACAGGAGCTCTGTCATCTCTCTTTCAAGACAACCTAGAGCTATGGTCCATCTTATCTCATGAGAAAAGCAAATCCTTCACATACCCAGTCACTATGAAAACCCCTCAGTGGCTTCTCCTTTCATAAGAGGGAGACCAATCAGGTCCCAAGGTATTAGCTCATATGATACTATTTTCACCATCCATTCTGAGTCTTAACCTTCATGGGCTAAACACTTTTGGAGTTAGGCAAATGGCTAATTAGAGCCCCCAGACATTTAATTTGTCTTTGAACCTTTTCCTCCTGCTAGCAAGATCCAAATCTCTGTCTTACAGTTAGAAAATCCTTATAACCCCAGTTTAATTAATAATTGCCAATCTGCATGCCCTCAAATTATCTAAGGGGCTGCCTTGTCAAAAAATCAAGTCAAGTCAATTTATTAAGTGCTTACTATGTGCCAGGCACTGTGCTTAGAGTTAGGGATATAAAAAAGGCAAAAAAAAAAAAAGTCCCTGGCCTCAAGTAGCTTCCAGTCTAATAGGGAATATAGATGTTGACTCAGTCAATGCTGCCAGGTGTGACTCCCATGGTAGAGTCATCCTCCATGTAAATCAAATACTGCTTCCTCACTGGTTCACATTATCTCAGAGCTGCTTTCTAGAATCACTGAATGGGAAGGATCCTTAGAAACAATCTGGTTCAATGTCTTCACCCCAAAGAAGAAGAAACCGAGGTTCAGAGAGGTTCTTCAGGTCACCCAGTAACTTAGTGCCAGAGCTGGCCCTCTGTCTAAGCAGGGTTCTTTCATCTACGGCACGGTGTCTTCCTTATTAGAGTTCTTAAGAAACCCAAGCCTTTCCAGTCAGGCTCTATGAATGATATTTTCAGAAATTCTCTCAGAACAAGAATCAATACTCAAGTTGCTCCCCACTCCTGTAAAGTGAGACCAGGATTCCAACCTAAAATTCCAGGTCAATCCCATCTTGGTAGGACTATTCTGTAAGGAGAGGCTTGCTGCCACATCTGCTATCATGTGAGGGTTTCCGCAAGTACTGCCTATCTATCCTAGCTTTTCCTTGAGGCTCTTAAAATATTAGACAGGGCACATGTGTAGGGGGCTGCTCACATTTCTGATGTCATAGAGCTGGCAGGGGCTTGAGAAGCTACCTATTCCAACCTCCCAGCAAGAGCAAGAATCCTTCCTGCAGCATCCCCTCAAGCTAGTTATCCAGATCCCACTTGGATCCCTCCAGGAACAAGGAATGCAGTTTGGAGGGACACATTGACTCCTGCATCCTATGGTGTCTTGGACCTCCCCTCCCTGCAGCTATTACCAGATCCAGCAAAGGCAGGGCTCCACCACCCCATCTCAGGGATTCTTAAAACTAAGTTAAAAGCACCTGGGGCATTATCAGGTCCAACCCTCATTTTACAAAGCAGCAAAGTGAAGGGCAGAGAGGAGGGGCTTGTCCAAGATCACTTAATCAGCTAGAGAGCAAGAGTCAGCGTGGCCTCTGGGTCTTCTCCTTCCTAAGCCTGAGCTTTTTCCACTCAGCTCCACTGCCTCCCGGGCATGCCAGTCTTAAATGAGAAACTTTCTTCCAATGACCTTTGGCACCAATGACTATAATTTCTTCTGGCTCAACATTCTCTAGAAAACAAGAGTTTCACCTAATTCTCTGGCTCCCTCTTCCAACTTAATCTTTGGCTTCCTTTCAGAGAGATTATTTACACTAATCAAGATAAGATTCTGACTTTCTCTTTCCCCTAAATAGCCATTCCTTACCAAAGGAGCGTGCATATGGCTCCCAAAAGCATACTAGAGCATCTGAGAAGAGCTAAAGACACTTGTTTCCTCAACCCAATATAGTCACCATTCAATTGATCAGCAACAAGTATACACCTATATTAGCATTAAGTATGCACCTATGATGCACAAGGCACTGTGCTAGACAAAGAGTCCCCACCCTCATGGAGTTTACATTCTATAGGGGCAGATGTCAGATACACAAGTAAGTGCACACAAAAGATATACAGAATAAATGTCTAGCAAATTGGGCAGGGGAAGGTAGCAGCAGCTGGGGGGATCAGGAAAGGCCTCATGCAGGAGGCAATATGTGAGGTGAACTTTGAAGACAGCCAGGGGTTCTAAGAGGCAGAAATGAGGAAAGGATGCATTCTAGGTAAGGGGGAACACCTGTTCAAATCACAGAGCCAGGAGATGGAACATGAGTAGCCATTTGTAGCTACGAGGCCAGTTTGGCCCGACAACACAGAGCATAAAGGGATTTTCTACATAATGAGTCTGAAAAGATAGGTTGGAATCAGGTTGTGAAGGGCTTTGGATACCAAGCAGGGGAATTTGCATTTTATCCTAAAATAATAGGAAGCCTTTAAAGTTTATTGAGCAGTGAAGTGACATGGCCAAACCCACACAGGTGGCTGTGGGGGGATGGACTAGAAAGAGGAAGGAGCTAAATCGGGGAGATTAATTAGGAGGCTATGACACTAGTCATCCTCAGATGAGTGGCAGAAGGGCCACCCAGGTGGAGAAGCGTATCACTTATTAGCATCATCTCAACTTAGAGGTATCAAAAAGCAGCCTTGGCCCAGGGCTAGGAAAACTCAAGCCTGGTCACTCTTTTAGGTTAAAGAATAAAATCACAGGATCCTAGGAGCTCAGACACAGAGGGGAACTTAGAAACCCACCTAACCCGACCTCCCAACAAGTGAAAGAATCCCCCCTACAGCTTCGCCTAAGGCTGGTTAACTAGCTTCTTCTTGTACCCTTCCAGTAGCATGGAACTCCCTACCTTCTAGGTCAATCCATCTTACTGCTGGACAGCTCCAGTTTTTGGAAAGTTTCTCCTTAATTGGATACAAAAATCTGCCTACTTTTAACTTGTACTCATCTGTGGGGAGGTCCTGATTCTGGGGTTAAGCAAAACAATGCTAATCATTTTTTTTTTCCTACACAGGACAAGTCTTTCAGATGTATGGAGACAATGATCATGTCCTCTCTCCTCCACATTAAATGTCTTCATTTCTTCCAGCCTGCCATCATGTGGTAAGACTTCCAGTCATTATCCCTCGCTGTCATCATTACCCTCCTCTTATCCAAGAGGCTTCTCAGTGGGGACACTTGTGGCACAGTAGAAAGAATGCTAGTTGGGGGATAAAGAAACCAGAAATCCGGCCCTGGTTCTGTTATTGTCACTGGTGTAAGTTGGGTCATTTCTCTTAGCCTCAGTTTCCTCATCAGCAAAATGGAGGACTTAGATTTCTAAGATCTCATGATTTCTGATGGAATGACAATTCTAGACCTGACATGGGAGTTTATCAAGACATTATCTTCCATTCAAAAGGGGGGAAATGTTGAATCGTTGCTTCCCCCATTTTAGTGAGGCCACCTCCTGTTTTCTTGTGGATTTCTTTTTGGGGGATGGAACGGGAGAAAGTTTTTACTGGCATCACAACTTAAACAGCAGAAAAATATCCAGTTATCTAATTGGCAATTACTGTCTGCACATTTTACCGCATGCTTAGAAAATAGCAATGCAGCAGAAAGCAAACCAACCGCAGTTCAAGAGAGCCCATATGCAAGCTATTATCTAACCAAGAGACAGCCTCACATTTAGCTACCCCAAAATGATCACTGGAGAGCTTGGAAAAAACCTCCTCCCTGACAGGGGCCCAGAGGAATATCAGAGAGAGTGGGCTCTGTCGCTTGAACTCCAGGCACCAGCTTTCTCTGGAAGCCCCCAGTTCCAGAGTCTGTCCTCTCAAATCCAGGCCAGAGAATTCATTTGTGAAACTGATTTAAGGCTCTGCCAAGAACCCAAATCAATACCATGACATTTAAATAAATAATACGAATGGCAGCTCCCATCTCTCTAACATTTAATTCTCCAGTGAGAGGCGGCAGCTGATATAGTGGATACTGAGCTGGCTTCAGAGATGGAAGACCCAAGTTAAAGTCCTGCCTCGGACCCGTGCTAGACTCTGTGGCCCCAAGCAAGTGGAGAATCTCTGGGGCTCTAAGCTGTGCAGAAGGTGCCAACTGGCATTGGTAAAAGGAGTTTCCTCTTCTGAGAGTTCCATATATGTACGAATGAAATCATAGGTCATGCCTTTATCACTTCATTTTTAGCGTGCTTTCCCTAAAATTGAAGCAGCTAGCCAGTGGATAGAGGACAAGGCATGGAGTCAGGAAAAATCATTTTCCTGAGTTCAAATCTGGCCTCAGACACTTACTAGCTGTGTGACCTTGGGCAAGTCACTTCACCCTGTTTGCCTCAGTTTCCTTACCTGTAAAATGAGCTGGAGAAGGAAATGGCAAACCATTCCAGTATCTCTGCCAAGAAAATCCTAAATGGGGTCTTCCTGACTCCAGACCCAGTGCTCTATGCACTATGGCACCACCTAGCTGCCCTGTTCCCAAGGTCTCTCTCTCTCTCTCTCTCTCTCTCTCTCACACACACACACACACACACACACACACACACACACGCACAATCAGTGCTGGAGCCACGACTGTAGATAAGCTATAAATTCACATTCAGAATCAGGTTTAAAACTGAAAGACACGCATGAGAGCATATAGTCCAAATTCCTCATTTTACAGTAGAGATTGAGGCCTAGAAGGATAAATTGATTTGCCAAGGATACATAAGTCTTTTTTTTTTTTTTTTTTTAGGAAATTGGGGTTAAGTGACTTGCCCAGGGTCACACAGCTAGTAAGTGTCAAGTGCTTGGTCTTGACTCAGGTCCTCCTGACTTCAGGGCCAGTGCTCTATTCACTGCGCCACCTAGCTGCACCTCACATGAGTCTTTAAGTCTCAGAGCTGGGATTTGAACTGAGGTCCTCAGGCTTCAAATTCAGTGCTCCTTCCTCTACACCATACAAGGTTGGATAAGACAAGGTCTGTCTTCATGGACTTCATAATCTAGTAAGTTGATAAGACACAAACACAGGTCTTCAAATTCCCCACCCATAAACCCCTTAAATGTCATACACAACCAGGTCCATACTCATCCTCCTCCAACTCACCAACATCCCACAGACCTGGCACAATGCTCAGGCTAGCCTCAGCCAGGAACCCACAGAACCATGAATGGTGGGGGATTCCCCTGTGCTCCTACAACTGCCTGCCATGTGTTTGCACCGACCTGTGGCTGCCCAAGGTTCCCTATGATGTCGTCTTCCAAGGGTGCACCGTGGCACAGCCCTCATTGGGCCCGTCCATCATCCCCAGGAGCGTAGGCCATGCTCTGGGCTTCTTTCCACCCCTTTCTCAAGCTGGGTTTTTGGTTTTATTTATTTTGCCTGACACCCACAGCCATTTGTTTATTTGTTTCTCAAGGCCAACATCCCAACCTAAAGGTCCTGAGTCCAAACAGGCTTGACTAGGATAAGATTTCCAACTAGAATGGGTACAACAGGACATTTTTCTTTTATATTAAAAGGAACAATGAAGCTGCAGAGAGAAATTCTGTGCCAGTGAAATGGAGCAGAAAAAAGTCAATTATGCTCCATGAATTATTTACCAGCTGACAATAACCGTTGGTGTTTTTCCCTGTGAAAGGGACCTAGGGAAAGGAGAGCTAGACGAAAGAGACAGGCCAGCAACCATTGTCCCCTCGAAATATTGCATCAGGTTGGCCAAATTAACCCCTCGGACATGCTGAACAAAAATTGGTATTTTCTGTAAAAGGAGCCTGCTCACATTTCCCTGCCATCACCATCACCACCACCACCACCAACAGGATGTAATTATTGGGTTAGTGTCCCTGGGATTCTGTTCGCCCAACTCTGAAGAGTAAATGAAATGTGAAACTGTAGGCTGATTCCAGACTAGGAAACATTTAGTCATCGTACCTACCTGACATCTGTCCCCAGTCTCTCATCAGCAGAACTGGACCCTTTAATACTCAAGGGGAATATTTTAATATTGATTTTAAAGACCTTCTCCCCCAACAAAAACCATATTCGTGTTATCTGGTGCTTTATTTTATCGTCAAAGTCAGTTTCATTAGATTGTGAACTCCTTGAGGGCAGGGACTGTCTTTGGCCTCTTTTTGTATTTCCAAGGCTTAACATAGTACGTGAAACATAGTAGGCACAATTAATAAATATTGATTAATTAATTGATTGAAAGTACTCAATGAATATGTCAGTTAATAATTCAACACACATACACACACACACACACACACACACACTGCCCTGCCACAGAAAAGAAATGTTTATTTCTAAAGCACTTCCATATTTATGTCTCTCTCCTCTTATCACATAAGTAGCCCTATGATATTAGATCATAGGATCTTAGGACTTAAAGTTGGAAAGCAGCTTAGAGATCATCCAGGTCAAACTGCCCCTCCCCTGCCACCACTGCCCCTTTTTAAGATGGGGGAGGAGAAAATCAAGGCCCACAGAAATGAAAAGACTTGCCCAAGGTCACATAGATAGTAAGTCAGAGCCAGGATTTGAATTGAAGTCTTCTAACTCCAAATTAAGTGCATTCTCCACTCTGCTGTGGTTAGAAAAGTCAGAGCAAAAATAAGCCTGGTCTCTCACCTTGTTACAAATGGAAGTATCTGCCTTTCTATCTTGAGCTACCCTCTGTATTCCCCCCAGGTTCCCTACATATCATCTCCCTGGCAAGGCGCACCTGCTCATCCCTGGATCCCTTTGTGCTGACCACACCCCGAAGAAGCCCTTTCCCAACAAGATACACATTCTAGATCAGGGATTCTTCACTGGTCAGAAGAAGTGATACAGGGAAATTCTCAAGGTCTCTCTGAGGAACTTTGGAGTCATGAGAGACACTGGCATAGGACTGGCCAGAATGGTGTGCCCGCATCAAACAAGGTGCTATGCTCTATGAGCAAAGTAGAATTGCAGTAGCTCAAAAGAAAAGTGAGATGTGCAAATTTAAAGACATCTCCACTCCAAATGTTCATATGGACTATTTGTGCCCAACATGTGGTAGAGCCTTCTGAGCTCAGATTGGTCTGAGCAGCCACGGTCAGACACGCTCTACCTTGACCCCAACATCATGATGTCATTTTAGTCCTCTTCAAGAATTAAGGACAATAACCAACTCTGGTTCCCTTGATAGAACCCAACCATTGGCTCATAGGATTCACAGTGTCATGAATAGAATCTCACCATTGTAAAAGACTTCAGAGGTCACTTAATCCAATACACTTTACAACAGAAATTCTCTCTATAATATGCCCAATGAGTAATCATCCAGCCTTAGCCTGAAGAGCTTCAGCAAGTAAAAAGTCACTGCTTCCTAGAGGAACCCAGTTCATCTCTGGATTAATCTAGCTCTTCCAAAGGTTTCTATTTGTTTGTGTTTTTCTTTACATGGAGCCAAAACAATAAGAATAATAATGAGTAGTAGTGGTAGAAGTAACATCTGACATCAATTAATATAGAACTCTACATACACCTTCACAGCAACCACACAAGGTTGGTTCTACAGATTTTAATAGGATGATTTTAGAGGAAACAGAGACTAGAAGCTTAAGTTGTCCACAGTAACATAGCTGGTAAGTATCAAGAGTACATAGTCGACTCTAGGCTTCCCTACCTCTAGGTCCCATGTTCTCTCTATACCAGCAGATCTCAAACTTTTTGGTCTCAAAATCCCTTTATACCCTTAAAAATTATCTAGGACCCCTCCCCCAAAGAGCTTTTGTTTATAAACCACTGGGTCATGGCCAGTGGTCTTCTGGTAAATGTTTAACAAACAGCTCTCTGAGAAAAAAAAAAAGCACACACCACACATTTTAAGTTTAACCCGCATTAACAACATTTTCCCCATCACTTTCTTAAGTTTAAGCAATCAACAAAACAATAAATCAACCCTTGTTTTGTAGCATTTGCCTATTTCCAAGGTGTAAATGCTCACATTGAGATTTAACAATCAGCCAGTTTTTGCCAACCAGTTTGAGCTGACTCCAGTAAATCCCTGATTATATCTATCAATATCTACCATATTAAATTATCTTAGTTTATGATGAAAATAGTTTTGACCTCCATGACTCCCTGAAATGGTCTCAGCGATCACCACTGATGCCCATCCCATACTTTGAGAACCTTTCCTCCATACTCTACTGCCTCCCCGCATTTTCATTCCATCCTTTCTAATTCTACCCTTTATGTTTAGCACAGTGCCTGATACATAGTAAGTGCTTAATGAATGCTTATTTCCTTCCTTCCTTTGGGGCCAAATAAAACAAATTGAATTCTTCTTCCTCATGATAGATTTTCAAATAGTTGTTAACAACCATCACAATCCCTTTAAATCTCTTCTCCTGGTAAAAGATCCATCTTCAACTGATCATACAACTTGGCCTTCCTACAGAATGGTCTTCAAACTCTTTACTGTACTGGCTGTCCTTCTCCGAAGGTCAACATTTTTCCTAAAGTATAGTAGTAGTCAGACTTGAACACACTATTCCCAACACGCTCTGACTTAGGCAAAGGACAGGCAGCAAGACCATCATATCCCTCTTCGTGGACACCATGATGATGTTAGTGAAGCCTGAGATTGCATTAGTTCTCCTGGTTGTAAAATCATGCTGTTTTTAGTTGAATGAAACCTCCAGCTCTTCTTTCAGAAAAACTGCGGTCCAGCTATGCATGTCTCCCTATCTCATACTTGAGCAATTGATTTTTTGAACCACTACATAGGACTTTACATTTAATTCTCTTAAGTAACCGCTTATTAGATTCAGTTCATTATTACAGCCTGTTAAGGTCCCAACCCTGTTACCCAATGTATTATTTATCCTTTCCAGGACTGTGTTATCTGAAAATTCAAAAAAATCATACCATCTATGGCTTAATACAAGTAAATGATGAAAATATTAAGAAAATATAGCCAAGATCAGGGGGTCCTTCACAAGAAACTTCCCTCTAGGTTGGCATCAATTCCTCTCCTTATCTTTTTACACTTTCTTGGTGTTAATATATATGTATATATATGTGTGTATGTGTGTGATAATACATATAAATATATGTATATATACATAAATACATGTATATATATACATACATATGTATATAGCTTCTGTAGATTTAATTTCTATCTCTATGCAGATTTTCATAGAAGAAATAATATTTAGAAATGGAAAGTATATATGGGTAAGAGTGAAGAGTTGAGGACAACAGCAAGCTGTCAATCTGAGTAGCAGGAAAGATGGTGGTACCTTCACAGGACTAGGGATATTCAAATGCCCCAGAAGCTACTAAACTGAATACTTTTTGGCCCAGCTATATCATTACTGAGCATATGCCCCTAAAGAGATCAAAGAAGGAGGAAAAGGTCTTTCATGAGCAAAAATATTTGTAGCAGCCCTCTAACATCCCACAGCATGAGGTTCACCTCCAGAGGCAGCCCATCTTTAGACAGCTCAACTCTAAGTTATATTTCCTTATATTGAGGCAAAATCTACTTCTCTGTAGGCTCCACCCATTGGCCTTACTTCTCCTCTTCGGAACCCTGTGGAATAACCAGGAAATCAAATGCCAAGTTTGATTAATTCTGCCTCCACAACATCTCTCTCATTAATCCCTCATTTCCCCATTCATTACTCACCTGGACTTAATTGGTCTCCTTTCCCCCAGTGTCTCCCTTCTCCAACCCATCATCCACATAGCTGTCTTACTGATATTCCTAAAACATCAATCTGATCATCCCTCCACAAACATACACACTCAAAATTCTCAGAGCCTCCCTATTGCTTCTAGAAAAAAATATAAAATGTTCAGTCTAGTATTTAAAGCCCTCTACGGTATGACTCCCACCCACTTTTTGGTCCCATTTCATATTACCCTCCTTGGGGAATAGCTCCACTCCAGACAAACTGGCCTGCTAGCTGTTCCTTACACATGCTGTTTCAGTAAAGAACAGATGAGCACCTGCCAGTTATGATGCAATGGGTATTCCTTTCAAGTTTGGGTTGGACTAGATAACTACAAAGATCCCTTCCAGTTCCAAGTTCTTTCATTCTGATTCCTGCTTCCATACTCTTGTACAAGTATCACCCCCCAGTCCCACCATCTATGGTGGCATATACTTGTAATCCCATCTACTGGAGAAGCTGAGGCTGGTGAACTCTCGCGCTCAGGAGTTCTGGGCAACAATGGGCTAAGCCACACTAAATTCAGCATTAACATGGTGAGCCCTCTAGACCACCAGGTTGCCTAAGAAAGGGCAAAGCAGTCCAAGTGGGAAATGGAGTGGATTAAAGTTTTTGTGCTTATCAGAACAGAAGGAGGCTTGCAAATATCCCCTGAACTTCCAGCCTGGGCAAGATAGGGTGATCCAGTCAGATAGATAGATAGACTGATAGAGAGACAGATAGATGAATAAATAAATGGAAAAAATGAGTGAATAAGTGAATGAATGAATAAGTAAAAAGACAAAAGAATGAATAGATAGACAAATGAATGGATAGATAAATAGATGACTAGATAGATGAGTAGATGGATAGATAAATAGAAAATAAGCATTTATGAAGCACCTACTATATGCCAGGTGCTATGCTAAGTACCTTACAAACTTTATCTTAGTTGATCTTCACAATAATCCTGTGAGATAGGTGTTTTTATTTTACAGTCGAAGAAACTGAGGTAGACAGAAGGTAAGTGACTTGCCAAGGTGCACACAGCTGGATTCACATGACTCCAGTACAGATGGAAGGCAGAAGAATGTTTCTAGAAGACAAGTTTGTTTGGCCCTGCTGCCTCTTGTGTATATAAGGTAGACATGGAGTTTGTTTAAACAGATATCATGAAATCTAAATAATCCCCACCCTATTCCACACACGTCAACTGATAGCCAGTCTTCAAAGCCTAGTCATGAACTGTGTGCATCCCTTCCCACACATACACCAGCTGGGGAACAAGGTCAGGGCCTTCAAGACTAAAGGCCATCATGCCAACTGTTTTCTTTGAAAATCCTAGAAAACTCTCTTTGCTCTTTTCCCTGGCCATTGAAAGACACCACATTCCTTGGCCTCAGACTATGGAGTAGGAAGGTTCCTGAACAGATCTCCCAATGTCAGAAGGTATGTTTCTCAGAAGGAATTTCAAGTGAGTGGTAAGTCCAGACCAGTCCTGGGATGTGTGTCCATATGTTCACACATGTGTGTATATGCATGTATATATATGTGTGTGTGTGTACACATATATGTGTATGTTTGTGTATGTACATTATATATATATATATGTCACCCTACTCAGACCTTCTGACTGTAAGCCAGTAAGCATAAACAAAGAAGTGTAATTACAGATACTTAATAGAGAAAGAGTTTGAAATACAATTGGAGATGAGAGAATCAGAGTCCTAGAATGTTAATCTGTTAGAAATCTTATACAACATGGGGAAGACTATTTACAGAAAAAGACACGCCTTTTCATTTACTATCTTCACCCTCTTAATCTTAAATATCTACCTTCATCTACCCAAACTAAATAAATTGGTGCCAATTTATTTGACTTCAAGCTGCACCAGGCAACCTCTCTCTTCTCTTTCCCTTCCCTTCCTTTCCCTTCCCTTCCATTCTTTCCTTTTCCAGAGACAGGGAGCCTGCCAAGTTCACTTATCCCAAGGATAGAAGAAGACAAGCTTTTCAGATTATTTTAATGCTAATAATGATAGAATGAGACTCCAGAGAGCTCAGAATCCTTTACATTCATGGACTTATTTTTCATCCCAACGTTCCTAAGAGGCAAAAAATGTTCTCCGCATTTCCCAGACAAGGAAACTGAGGTGCTTAGAGGGTAAATAATTCCTACCCAAGCTTAATGGAGCTTACTAGAGATAGATTCCAATTTTCCACACCTCTAATCTAGTTCTCACTCCCCAGGACTTGGCATGCCTGTCCTAGGAATGGTCATTTCCAGACTCAAGATCTTAAGGCTGGAGCTCAGTAACATTCAGAATGAGGGATGGGGAAAGGGAGAAAGGGAGGATTCAGAGACTGTCAGTCAGTTCTAAACGAGTGTCATCACTTACCCCTGGCCAGGCAATGGGATAGAGTCCAAGTGGCTAACCCCTGGGAATGCCATCATGTTTATCCCAATCTGGAGCACGGCCTGGTCACAACTATCTGGTCCCTGGAAGGAAAAGAGAACATGGTTATTAGTGACAGCATGGACCAGGAGCACAGAGCCAGGTCAAGAAATGAGTGACATTGAACGTTAGGGACTTTGGAGACTATATAATCCAATCCTCTCTTTTTATAAATAGCAAAGAAATGGCTTTAAGATCGCACAGAGAGTTAATGGCAAAGATAGAATTTCAGTCTAGGGCTTCTGACCATCTTGGCCACCATCTTGACCTGAAAACTTTCATTACGACATCTTCTTCCTTGCTAAGTCAGAAACTAACCCTTTCCTCAGTCATAATTTCAAGTTTGGACCACCCATTAAGGTCCTGTGTTTCTGTATCAGGAACCCAGGCAAGAGGATTGTTATACTATGAGGCAGCCTGCTCTCAGTCCAGCTTCCTTGCCTTGACGCTAACCAGATGTGGTGCCCTGGTTGAGTTGGTCAGAGCCTTCACATTCTCATGTGTACAATGGGGGACGTTTTCCCTGCCTACCTCATGTGGCCGCCTTGAGGTTTAGGGTAAAACTAAATAGTGCAAAATAACTCTCAGTCCCAGAGGAACCTGAGTGTTCTCTCTCTAGAGTTGCCTTATCACAGTACTTCACACACGCATTAGAGCTCAGACATAATTCCCACTGAGAGAACAATTGGCCTGTAATAATGCACTCCGGGGAGAGAGTCCCCATCCAGCTCAAATCCGCCCGCTCCCTGGAGATGGATGGAGAGAACCTGTAATGCATTTGTTTCTTCTTAATGGAAAATTCCCCAGATTTCCCCTGCCATTTTCTCTTTTTAAGAGAATGTGATTTCCTTTCTTAAAAGACTGGCCTCGGGACTCATTTGTGAGACAATCTGGGTCTTCCCTCTGCTGAAGTGTATAGATTACCAGGGGCCTGATCTCTATTCTGTTTGATCTCAGAAGTTACAAGAAGTGGTTTATCTCCCAGCATGTGTCCTACAAATTTAGAGCTAGAAGGGACCTTCACTCAATTATCTCATTTATAGGTTCAGAGAAAGTAAATGACTTATCCGAGATCACAATGCTAATTAATTAATGGTAGATCTGGGACTGAAACCCTAGATTTTCTTCCTCCCAGGCTGGGCCTTTTGCCATCACGATCCCCTGCCCCTCAGCCCAGTCAAGGGTGGGGCCACACGCATTTAGACTTTCCTACCCCACAACAGGGAATTCGGAAAAATCTCAGCATCTTCCTGATTTCAAGGGGATCAACTCCCCACATAACAATCACCTAGAACCTCTCCAGTCCTGGTACCCATACACTGCTCTCTGTCTTGGATTTCCTACTTCTGCTGTTACCACAATCTTCCCATTGATCTAGGGCCTAGATCCTTTTATGAAGGGGATTTGTTCTGTGAAGTTTGGATTCAGACAGAGGGCCACACTTGAGGACCTAAAGGGCCACACATGGCCTCGAGGCCTCAGGTTCCCCACCCCTGATCTAGGCTCTTCATTAGCCCTCATTAACCTCAGTTAGTAAGTCCTATTAATTCTATCCCACTACCAATATTGCTATATTAATATACCCCCCACTGCCTACTGAATTTAAGTCATTCAAGCATTTATTAAGTACCTGCTGTGCACCACAAACTGTGCTAAGAGCTGAAAATGCAAGCACAAAAATAACAAAGTCCCTGCCTTCAAGGAGCTTACATTCTAGAGAAACAGCAAGTGCATGAATGATACAAGAATAACAGCTAACATTTATATTGCACTTACTCTGTGCTGCGTACAATGCTAAGTGTTTTACAAATATCATCCTCACAGCAACCCTGGGAAGTAGGTACTATTATTATCCCCATTTTACAGATGAGAAAGGTGAGGCTAACAAAGGTTAAGTAATTTACCCAGGGTCACAGAGCTAGTAAGTGTCTGAGGTCAAATTTGAACTCAGGCCTTCCTAACTCCAGAACCTCAAGCAATTTTGTGTATATATATACACAAACTTATTGTTGAGTCATTTTTCAGTCATGTCCAACTCTCTGTGATCCTATTTGTGGTCTTCTTGGCAAAGATATCAGAGTAGTTCACTATTTCCTTCTCCAGCTCATTTTACAGATGAGGAACTGAGGCAAACAGGGTTAAGTGACTTGCCCAAGGTCACACAGCTAGTTAGTGTCTGAGGCCAGAATTGAACTTAGGAAGATGAGTCTTCCTGACTCCAGGCCAGGCACTATGTCCACCGTACCACCTAGCTGCCCATTGCATGTGTTGATAAAGGTTTTAAAAAAAATGCGCTTCCCTCCCTTCTTTGAAAAGGTGGGGTATTACGGATGTGAAACACTGAATATGCTGCCACTTCAGTTGATATGTTGGTTCCTTTGTTTATCTGCTTTTCTCTCTTTTTTTAATTCTTGCCTACAAGGCTAGGAGGGTAAGATGGAGGGTGGGAAAGGAAAGAGCTATAAAAACAGGAGGTATCAACAACAATTTAACATTTTTAAAGAAAAAGTTGAATAAAATATCAGGGTCCTGAGAAGGGGTCAGTTAGCCAAAGTTTTCTTTGGCAGGGGATCCATTTTAAAGATACTGACCACAAGGAAAATTCTACATAAAAAAGCCCTAAGGAATGAATTGCAGTCCCCCCCCCCATCTGACTCTCTCTTGATCACTGAATACTATTGCTTTTCCTCATAAAAGGGGGAAAAAGAACATTTGTTCTTGTTCTCTCTGCATCAGGGGAACTTTTTTCTTTAGAAGGGAAATGGATTTGAATTCAGAGGTCTTGAGTTCAAATCTCAGCTCTTCTACTTGTTAATTTTATGTCTTTTAATAAGACCTCCAGTTTCTTCCTGTGTAAAATGAGGGACAAGAAGAAATAAATGATTTCAAAGGTTCCTCCTAGCTCTGTAGCATATGACCCCAAGCAACAAGGCTGGGCAACATAGTACAATGATAGACTACTGTATCTGGAATCAGACGACCTGGGTTGAGATCCTGTCTGGCCTCAGACAAGTGACTTCCTTCTCAGAGGTAATAACATTACCCAAAGAAAAAGATCTTGGATTGTGATACAGAATCAGACTGATACTTCCAGATTCCTGGCAAGCTGTCTTGTGCTAGTTTATAATTAATAACAAAACTCAGTTATACTTTTCAGATTATGAAATAAAGTTGCATTGAAAAAGAGGTCCTCTGGACCTCAGCTTCCTCATCCATAAAAAGAAGAGGTTAGGCTACCTAGCTTCTAATGTCCTCCCCAGCTGTAAATCTGTGGTCCTATGATGCTGCCCAGTATCGTGATAAGGTCAGGATGAAAAATTCCTTCTTGTGGCCATTACCTTGGGATGGAGGCAGGGCAGGGTAAGAGATGGAAAGAATGGGGAAAAGTGAAGGAGGAAAGTGGAAGTTCCCCACCCCCAGCAAGTCCCAAGTCAGGAATGCCAGGAGGCCTGTCCTGCATCATTAGCAGTCCAGAGATGGAAACAGCAAGCTATATTTCATGCACATTCTTCTCCAAGTAGTGGGAGAAAGGCGGGGGAGCCTGTAATTTACAAGAAGGACTTGAAATTCTAAGTGCTTATGACTTAATTCAGCCGCCGGTATTGATGGCTCCATTTAGATCATTCCATTTTATCCGGCCCAATACATTAAAAGCCAAACCTTACTCACCTCCATTTGGCTAATGAGGCTCCGTGGCTTTGACAGTGAATGACAGCTATTTACAGTAAATTATTCAACTAGAGCAGAGGAAAGTGAAAATTCTAACTGGCATGCTTGGATGAGACCAAATCTGAACCCTAGCCAGAAGGGGGGCTTGGCCACGGAGACTCAATTGTTTAATCTTTAGAAGGGGCTTCAGGGAGTCCATTATGACTGTGTCAGGGCGGGCGTGGGGAGGCAGGAGTACATAAAGGATCAATATTATGGAAGGTAGTTAAAGTGCTGTGGTCTGGGTAGCTACTTCATCCCAGGCCACTCTCAGCTTTAGGGGAAATAGAAACTTCTTCAGGTCAGGATATATAAGTTTTAAGGTGAAGTATCTCTTTATAGGATCGTTTATTTAATGAAATAATAGCTAGATTTTGCATGGTACCTTAAGATTTGCAAACCACTATATAAACTATCTCAATTTTATCTTCCCAACAACCCTAGGAGTTAAATGCAATTATTATCCTCATTTTACTGATGAGGAAACTGAGGCACTGAACAGTTAAGGGACTTATCCAGGGTCACACAACCAGAATGTGCCTGGGGCAGGATTTGCACTCAGATTGCTCTTACTCCAAGTCTAATTGCTCCAAATTTAGATCCTTGGAGGTCATCTAGTCTAACCCCCTCTTTTGATAGAGGAGGAAATTGAGGCCCAGAGAGATTGGTTAAGTGACTTCTACATGATCTTTTCTGGTCCTCCCAACTGCTAGTACAACATCCCTCCCCCCCCACATTACATGTATTTACATCATCCATATCTAAATGTACATGTTGTCTAACTTTGAGGGAAGGGTAGTTGAATCACTTTTGTCTTTGTGTCGGGCACAGAGTGATAAATTAACAAATGCTTACCGAGTCATCCTGGACTCACTCATTGCCCGAGGTCACACCAATTTTAAGTAGTGGAGCTGGGATTTGAACCCTGGCCTTCCCAGGTTCAAAATCCAGTCCCAGAATCACTTCTTACTGCCCTATTATCGTGGCATGGGCAAGTCCCTTTGCCTTTCTGGGCCTCTCTTTCTTTATCTGTAAAATGGATCTAATAACCTTCATCCTGACTCTTGAAGAGCTTCCAGATGAGAGAATGGATATGAAAGCATTCTCCAAAGAGTAGAGCTCTGGGCATCTGTCAGGGAGTCCAGAAAGAGCAGCAATTAGAGCCCAAATGTGATCTGGTCTCTGGGTATTCTGCTGGAAAAGAAGGGTTGAGGAAGGGCTTCTTTCTATGATCTAACTCTCCTCTCCATCTCACAGAGTCCTGTAAGAAACCACAATGGAATTTCATCTGGAATGGGAGATGGGGAGGGTGGTTTCCCTCTCATCCCATTCAACTCAAATGAGGCCACCCCCTTCAACCTCCCCCTGCCCTGGCTGGGCAGCCCCGGGTATCAGGAACTTCCCCGAGATCCTGGTTGCAGTCAGCCTCCTCTTGCAGGGCATGGAGGTTTTCCAGTACAAGCAACACTTCCCCCAATTTTCCCCCACCCTCATCTTTCCATCTCTGAACTAATCAATAAGCCAGCTCTTTGCTGTCATGATGAATTACTCCCTAAAGAGCTTAAACCACCTCCCAACCATGCCCTTAGCCTTAATTAACCCAAAGGGAACTCCCAGTTCTAAATGGAGTGACTCAGTCTCCTCAGTCTCCTCAGCCACCTATCATTCTATACCACACACACACTCCACCAGCACCACACCCACTGCCTCCCACTTCTTACAGAGCCCTAGACTGATTCTATAACCCAGACAGCCCCAGCCACAGTCCAACAGTAATTAGCACCTAACCTAAATGAGCCATTCTGGCTCCATTTAAATTCTATGTCCCTTGAAACTTAAATGTAAATTTTTTTTTAATCCCTTAGAGGATACCAGTGGAAAAAATAGAGGGGGAAACATGGCTCCCTCCTTTCTGTACAGTGGGGTGACTAGGCCCTTGGTAACTTTGTGAGAGGTCACAATATCAGGTCTCAGAATCACAGGATCACAGATGGGAAGGTGGAAGGGACCTTAGAGGTCATTTAGGCCAATCTCCTCATTTTATGGATGAGGAAACTAAAGGGGGGTTAGGGATTGGAGAAGGGTATTGAAGAAATTTCCCAAAACTCAGACATAGTGAATTAGGTGGGATTTGAACACAGGCCTTCTGACCCAAAGGGCAAGGTTCTTCCCACTAACACTGCCTCAGATCTTTTTGCTTAAAGATTTTTCTATGTTACAAGGGTGGGCTCAAGGGCAAGCTCTCCAGAAATGACTGTGATATATAAACAAAAGGTATCTTTGATATTTGTTCAATTCGGAGTAAGAATAACATTTTTTTTTGGTGAGGTAATTGGGGTTAAGTGACTTGCCCAGGGTCACACAGCTGGTAAGTGTCAAGTGTCTGGTCTGAGACCAAATTTGAACTCAGGTCCTACTGACTCCCGGGCCAGTGCTCTATCGCTATGCCACCTAGCTGCCCCAAGAATAACATTTTTTAAAAGGCACCATTTTTAAAAAACTTTAAAGTTTTTGGTGTTCCACCAATGCAGAATTGTTTTTGTTTTTTTTTTGGTTTGAGTTTGGTTTTTTTACTCTACATATCAGTTAAAAGGGTTTTGTTTTTCTTCTTTTTTTTTCCAGTGGTGAGGAAGGAGTAGGAGAGAGAGAAAATAGTTTTATCAATTTAAAAAAAATTTTTTTAAATAAAATGCCCCCCCCAAAGTTGTTTCCTAACTCCTAAGGGTCTCATGCTAATATGCCCCTTCCCACATGGCTTCCCCTTCAGGAGTCCCATAATAATAACAATAGATAGCATAATAACATAGAGCTTTAAAGTTTACAAAGATACGATTTCATTTGACCCTCACAACAACCCTGGGAGGTAGTTACTGTTATTATTATCTGTTACTGTTATTATTATCTCCATTCCACAGATGAGAAAGCTGAGGCACACAGAGATGACGAGACTGACTCCAGGTCCATAAGCCTCCCTTACCATGATGAAAACAGAAACAAGGATAGTAGGACTTCTCCATGGAGAAGGGAATGGATGATTCTACTTCCTGGGACGTGGTTGGGAGCCTCAGAGCCCTAGGCTAAATGAAAGGCATCTACCACATCCATGTTCTAGGATAAATCAAAATGATACCTGATAAGTACATAAGAGAGGTACAAACCAGGTGCTGTTGGGGCCTGGAGGAAAGTCATTCTGCTCTCCCTCTGAAAACTATTTTGCATTACTTTGCATATGCTTTGCATTTATTTATTTGCACGCATATTCCCCCAGTCCCAAGTAAGTTCCTACGGGCAAAGTACAATTCATTTTTAGCACAGTGCCTTTGAAAACATTAGGAGCTTAATAAATAGTTCAGTAAAAACTGGTTGAAGGAAATTTAATTACTGGGGGTGGGGAGGGGGCCAATGAGCCAGGGAAGAAGGAATCAGGGAGGGCTTAGTGAAGTGATTGGCATTTGGGGAAATACGGATTAGGAGTCAAAGGATGCCAGGTTCAAGACCAGGGTCATTAACTGTGTCTGTGAGACCTTGGGCCACCGCTTAAACTTTCTACGCCTCAGTTTCCTTTCACCACATGTAGATTTTCTGAGGAGCAAATGAAATGTTTATTTAAACACTTCTTAAACTTTGAAATGCTACATAAATGTGTTTGGTTGTAGCTCTATGGATAAAAGCAAGTTTCAACAGGTATAAATTTAGGAATGGGGATGGGGAGAAGGTATTCCATGCAGAGCAGATGGTTCCATGGGGACAAGGAACATGCATGGGGGCAGAGAGAGGGAGGGAGTGCTGAGCTGGGGACGAGGGAGAGTGCAAAGTACTTCATTTTAGCCAGAGCATGTAGAAAGGGCAGACATAAAGGCATGGACAGTGAACACAGACATACTTGGGGAATGAGGAAAGGTGGAAGACTAGGTCTATTTAACAAGCATAAAAATCCCTGATGCTGCATGGCAGGGTAGATAGGCCTTGGAGTCAACAAGACCTGAATTCGAATTCTTCTCTCTGTTCCATATTAGTTGTATAATAATGAACAAATCCCTTAACCTCTGAAAACCCTAATACCAACTGCCGACCTACATCAGACATCAAGACTGACGTTGTAAATCCCCAACATTGACGAAATCACAGATCCAGGTTTTTTTTTAATAAATGCTTACAGATAGATTGATGGATTAATTATATTCTGAAGAGATGGCCAAGATGCTGAGAGGACCGGAAACTATGTCATGCTAGAAATAATGGGAACCTTTAAAAATCATGTGTCTGACTCTTCATGACCCTATTTGGGGTTTTCTTGGCAAAGATACTGGAGTGGCTTGCCATTTCCTTCTCCAGCTCATTTTACAGATGAGGAAACTGAGGCAAACAGGGTTAAATGACTTGCCCAGGATCACACAGCTAGTAAGTGTCTGAGGTCAGATTTGAACTCAGGAAGATGAGTCTTCCTGATTCCTGATACACACATAATCTCCCCAGGATCCCTACAAGCAACCCCTATGACACCAAAATGAATATATACCTCAGACAACAATAAATATATACTAGAACTCACAAGCATTTATTTGGAGCTCAGCAAAGAGCCCCCGGGGGTCTTGCTGGATTTCTTGACCTGTTTACTCCCCAGTCTAACTGAGGTACTTCCCTACAACATGGAGACTCTGGGAGTCTGCAGAATGATGGAGATCCCGGTGAAATTACTTTCCCCTGAGAAACCCAGCCATCACAGTGTTTGGCATCCAATTCTTTCCAGTTTCTGTGGTATAATATTTCTCTTCCCAATGCCATCTGTGTGTCAAATGATCAGAGGATCAAATGTGATGATATCTGTAAAGCTTTCAGCAAGGTGCCTGCCACCCTGTAGGATCTTAATAAATGTCAGTTCCTCTCCTCCTTCCCTATCCTTATCCAGTCTTGAGTCCTGGTTCAGGAGATGAATGTCTTGTCCAGTGTTGGATTCATATCAGTCCATGTGTCTGTGTAAAGCTCGATAGGATCCGAGCCTGGTTCTAGACTGGTCAGAACATCAAAGGCTGGGCGGGATGAATATAATTATTAGATTAGCCTTGCTCAACAAACATAACAGATGCATTGCTGTGACCCACCTACCTTCACCCAAAAGAGAAAACAACTCTAAGTAGAGGTAAAATCCTCCATGCATTGTTTATACAGTTCACCTGGCAACCTACTAATGTCAGTTACTTGCTATGTCCTGTCTATACAGGGAGCTTGTAAACTCTTTGAAAGTATCTTAGTATCTCTCAGCTCCAGCACCACTCCACTTATAGGTGCTCAGTAAATCCTAGCTGATCAACTGGTGATGATGAAGAAGGGAGCCGTTGGATTCCCAAGAGCTCTCAGGCACTTCCCTTTCATCAGTCCTGATATCCAGTCTGCAGCCAGGCCCCAAAGCCAGAAAGACCTTGAGTAGTATCCACCAATGGGCTTGAATGACCAGGTCAGTGTCAGGGCTGAAATGACTTTCCCTTCTCTTCCAAAATCTACCCAACCCACAAGGGGCCATCCCAGGCCAGCTGACCAATGGTGTCCTAACATTGATGGCCCAATCTTGTAATGAGTTGAACATGCCTCCTTCTCCCTCTATCAGAAGTTGGGACTTTTTGCCTTTTCCCAGGGTTTCAAAGGGGTCCAGAAACAGGTTTTTTACTCTGGGGTCTTCCTATTTCCTTCTTCATGCCCTGAAGAACAGGGCAAAAGTAGAATTGAGAGATTCAGTTCTTTACAAATAGATGTCCTTATGAAATCTGACTTTTATCCTCTCTTTGGAGGAAATCTGACATAGAAGGTTGTTGTACAAATGAGCTCTGTTATTACAGGTCTAGCCACAATTGTTCATAGATCAAACATGGAAAAAGAGAAAGAACACTGGATTGGATGTCACAGTAGCTAGGTGTCTTTATGACCTTAGATAAGTCACTTGCCCTGCAAGCCTCACTCATTTCCCTTATCTGTAAAATGAAGGATTTGTACCAGGCAAATTCTAAGATCTCTCGCAGCTCTAAATCCCAGACTTGGAAAGTATATCAGAAAGTGTATAACAGCACCCAGTCCAGTCCCTATCTGAAGCATGAATCCCCTCTTCCAACATATTTAGGTAATAATCTAAATGTCATCTGGTCAGTATAAGGAGAGAGGATTCTTTTTTCAAGAGACAAACACAAAGTTGGATACAAATCTATCAGGCCGCCCAGTGACAGGAGTCTCATTAGGAATAACAGAAAGAGCACTGACTCTTAAGTCAGAGGACCCAGGTTCAAATCCTACCTCAGACACAACTGCATTTGTGACCTTGGGGAAGTTATTTAACATCCTTGGGACTTAGTTTCCCCAACTGTAAAATTAAAGATTTGGTCCTGATGACTTGTGAGGTCCCTTCCTCTTTGAGAGTCTGGTGAGCTCCAGGTATGTTCCTCAAGGCCATCTCCTTCCCTTAGGATTTCTACCTTCTAACCATGTCTGAATCAAGTATCATGTTACTTCTGTTAATTGTAACCCTCAGCTGGACGGGAGTCAGCTGACGGGGCACCAGGGAGGGCCCTCTGCCCTGAGCTCTCTCCCAGCAACCATCAGAGTAGTATTAGAGATTAATTCCTCTGTGTCTGGATCACTTTCCCATCTTACCAATTCGTATTTTAAAGGTATATACCAGACCATGAGGCTTTACCAACTAATACCTTAATGTGGTAGAATTTGACAGCATCTAGAACCCAAGCCCTTTGGGACCTGGAGCATGGGCTAAGACCTGGGATGGGAATGGACAGCAGGCGGGTAACCTGGGACTGGGGAAAGGACGGCTAGAAGGGGAGGGAGTGGCTTGTAACATAGTAGTTGCCCGATGGATAGTAATTAGCACTATATACTGTATTTTCATCTGCTTTATAAATTCCAGTGGTTCCTATTATGTCTAGGATCAAATATAAACTCAAGGGCATCTCAAGATCTTCACAACCTGTCTCCTGCCTACCTTTCCAACCTACTGTTCATGTACTCCAAGTCTATCTCCTGCTTTTATCCCCAGCCCAACTGGACTTCCTGCTCCTCACATCCATCACTCCATCCCTCGTCCCATGCCTTCGCACGGAGTGCCCTTCCCCCTCCCCATGCCTGGGATGTATGCCCTCCTCACCCCCTCTTCAGATAATCCCTAGCCTCCTCCAAAGCAAGTCTCCTACATGAGAGCTTTTCAGATTCCCTCTCTTCCACTCCGACTTACTTAGCATTTATTGTGTGTAGACTTAGGAGCATATGTAGAAAGCAGCATGATGTAATGAATAGGGGACTGGACCTGCGGTATAGAAGACCTGGGTTCAAATCCCACCTTACATACTTACTAGCTTCATGACTGTGGGCAAATCATAACCTCTCTGTGCCTCAGTTTCCTCATCTGGAAAAGGAGCGAGTTTGACTTGTTATTCTCTGAGGTTCCTTCCAGCTCTAAATTTATGAGGAATCTATATTGTCTCCACCCAAAGAAAGCAGATACTGATTCTGTTTTTGTATTTGTATCCCTAGCACCTAGCAGAGTACCCAGCATATAGCAGGTGCTTAATAATTGCTTATTTGCTGACTGATTTGGGGGTAAGATTTACATAAGAGGAAAGAATGTGCAAATCCATAAAAACAAGATAAATCAAAATATGAGATTCTTCCTTGAGCCAGTGTGTGTGGGAGACAGACACACAGATAGACAGACAGAGAGGCAGAGAAAGAGGGGAAGAGGAGAGAGGGGACAGAAGGAGGGGATGGGAGGGAAGGGAGAGGAAATAATGGCAGACTCCCTAGGTAGACACTCAGATTGCTACAGAAGCACCCAAGTCCCCACCTAGCCCCCAGGGGAAGGCACTGGATGAGGTCCAACCAGGTGCCTCCTGACAGAACTGGAGACTCATGAAAGATTCAAGGTATGTGCTCCCTCTTCTGTGGAACAGGAGAGGCTTCATAACGTCCCTCACAGCTGTTAGGCACTTGGAGCCTGGAGCCAATTGGCAAGAGGCCTCTGGAGCCCCGAAGAGCTAAACCTCTTTGCCTCTACACTACCTAATCCAAGTGTAACCCAAAGTTCCTGGGAGGGTTGTCTATTGGGTTACTTAGTGATCAAGGAATCCTGCTCTTTCCTAAATCCCATTTGCCTCTCCCTCAAACATCAGGACTTCCCTGAAATACAAGTAATATTTCCCTAAGCCTTGGATAGGGCCAGCTGGGTGGCAGTGGATAGAGCACTAGGCTTGGAGTCATGAAGAAACATCTTCATGAATTCAAATCTGGCACTTACTAGCTATGTGACCCTGGGCAAATCACTTAACCCTGCTTGCCTCAGTTTCCTCATCTGAAAAATGAGCTGGAGAAGGAAATGGCAAATCTCTCCAGTTTCTTTGCCAAGAAAACCCCCAAATGGGGTCACAAAGGGTCAGAGACAACTGAACAAACAGAAAACCTTCACTCATTCAACATTCCTCCCAATCTCTTCTACTTGCTGCTTCGCCATCTGCAACAATCTCTCCCATCTCTCTGTGTCTGCAATGCCTGCCCTTCTCACCCACACCTGTTGGAACCCCTGCGCCTTCACGTCTCAGCCCAGTTGCCAGTTGTTTGTGTTATTTGTACATATTTTACATTGTGCTGGTGTATACTACTACCTCTCCCCTCCCCCAGGAGTATGGGAGGCACTGGAGGGCAGGGGCTGTTTCATTTTTGTCTTTGTATTGAAAGCACCTAACATAGTGCTTGGCACATAGGAGATGCTTAATAAATTTGTAATGAATTAAATTGAATTTCCAAGATCCCTTCCAACTCCAAATTTGTGATGCAGTGGAAAAAGCCCCAACCCAAAGAAAATTTAAAAAAAGAAAAACCCCTGACCTGGAAATAAGGATGCTTGGATTAGAGACTTCCCATGGGTTTGCACTTAGTTCACTCGTTGTGTTTCCTTGTCAATCAAGTCTCCTCTCTGGGTCTTAATTTCCCATTCTGTAAAACAGGGCTAATTATCCCTACCCTGCCTCTGCCTTTCCTAAGGCTCAGCTGTGACTGTGGATGGGAGGGCACGCTGAAAAACACAGAAGACTCAGCCAAGATCTTTATTAATGGTGTCAGTATCTGGCCAAAGCCTGGGAGATAGTGCTGACATCAAAATGCCCATTTCCCCCAAGCAGCCAGCTCCAGCCAGCATCTGCTGCTTCTAAGCTGAGCAAACCATCTGCCTCTTATTACTTGATGATTCATGCTTCCAGTTAGCCGGCTGTAATTCATTTCACACAATGGGAGTCTTCAAGACCGAATGCAATCCATCAGGCAAGCTCTCCTCTACGGAGACTGCTGAGAGCCACCAAGGCAAAAGGGAAAGCCAGAGCCAGAGGGATTGGAGGAGATGGGCACCTGGCACCCCCTGTCTCAGAGGTCACTTAAGCTCAGCTCTAAAGATTCCTGGACTTGGCCCCAAAAAGAAGAGGAAAATGTTCCCTTTTTTGCAGAGATGGAAGGCTCTGGCTGTGGGCTGCATGTACAGTGTGTCACAAGTCTTAAGCTTAAAAGTCCACAAAGACTTTAGTGACACCCTGTACTGTCAGACCAGTTGAAATGTGGGTTAATTTTGCTGCTGAACTCTCTCTCTCTCTTTCTCTCTCTCTTACAAGAGATAACTCTAGGGAGTAGAAAAGGGAGGGCTATATTTGGAAATGAATGTGATGTAAAAATAAAAAATGTAAATAAAAATTTTAAAGGTGAAGTTTGGGGGACTGGCTAAGCTCTGTTTCTGATGGAAGTATATGTGGTTATCCTCATTTCAAACCTAGGCAAGGCTTAGCAAAGTGCCTGGCACATAGTAGGTGCCTAATAAATGCTTGTTGACTTGAGTGAGGGTAGGGGGAGGTGGGGTTCCCTAAAGGAAATTTGTTGGAAAAAATTATTTATCATTGACCTGTAACTTGTTGTATGACCTTAGGCAAATCTCTTCTCATTTCTGGGCCTGTTATAGTCCTTAAGGAGGCATTAACTGGACAGCTGGATCTTCTGACTTCTTCCCTGTTCCCCTTCTCTCTTTTATTATTTTCATACCTGAACAGGTCTTCCTGCTGGTTAGGCTCAGATTTCAAATGAAAACTCACTTCCATAGGGATCTCTATAAATTACAATATTTCCTTTTCATAAAAAATTGATTAAAACCCTTCCTACAATATTAAAAACAATAAAGCTGTGATTTTTCTGATTCTGGTGGAGGGTTTTAATCTGTATGTATGTGTGTTTGTGTGTGTGTGTGTAACAGAGAAAGAAGTGAGGACAGAGGGAGAGACAGACAAATTGACAGACAGACAGAGATAGAGAAACAGAGACAGAGACAGACAGAGAAACAGAGAAATAAACAGAGCACAGAGAAATAAAACTATATGGTCCCATTGCATCCACCTGAATCTTATAGAAGGAAAATGTTGGGAGAAAAAAAGGAAAGGAAAAATAAAAAGATGCCACTAGTGATGCCTGGTGAGTGATTTGTCCCCACCATTCCCTGGGGCAGCTAGCCAGGTTGGCAATCAGTTTGGAGGATGGGGAAAAAGGTGCAGAATTCCAGAGCTAGGGCTGTTGGATGGATGTCTTTGTGAGACTAGCCATACTTGAATCAATTGACCTGTTCTTGAACAAACTGTGCAACTAATTTACTGTGTGACCTCAGTTAGCTCCCTTCCTCCTCTCTGGGCCTCGGTTTCTCTCTTTATAAAATATAAATAAATAATATATAAAAAGAAACTTTATAAAATAGTGTATTGGGCTTGGTGATCTGTAAAGTCTTTCCCAGTTCAGTATCTCACTATCACCCTCCAGGTCCTGGCTGTGGCGATTATTTTCTGTTCAGGATTCCCTGGCAGAAATCTATATGCATGCTGACAGGCTGGGCGACCTTCACATGCTTGAATCAACTCCTTTCCTGCTGAGCCCAAAAGTCCTAGAAGGATTCTGATAGGCCCAAAAAGAAAAACTTTCCTCCCCAAGGATATTTGTACTCTAAATTTCTCTCTCGCTGCATACAGGAGAGCACTTCCCAGACAGACAGACAGACAGACAGACATATACAGACATACTCCCTATAGGCTACCTGGGTTTATTCCTGCTCCTGGATTATAAGGTTAAGTGTACAGAATGTCCTGGCCACAAGGAATAAAAGAATAGCTGGGAGAAATGGAACAAGAGATACAAAATGGAATGGCTAGTGAATAAACAAAATGGTAAGGACAATAAATGCTTTAGAACAGGCAGAAGTAAACCTTATCCAAGAACTGAATTTCCTGAAAAATCTAACGAGTCAAACGGAAAACAATGACTCTATGAGAAAGCAAGAAATATTCAAATAAAATCAAATAAAATAAAAAAATTCAAATAAAAAATATTTAAATAAAAAGATTAGGAAAAAATACAGAAGAAAATGTAAGGTATATAGTATTAAAAGAACACCAAAAAAAATGTGAATACATATTTTAAGAAGTCATAAATGAAAACAGCTCTTAGAACCACAAGGCAAAGTATAAATAGAAAGAATTCACCATTCACCTTCTGAAAGAAATCCCAAAATGAAACCTCCCAGGAATTCCATAAACAAAATCTGGACATCTTATTAGGCCAAAGAAAAAAATACTACAAGTTGTCAAAAAGAAAAAAAATCAGATACCAAGGAACCACAGTCAAGATCACAAAAGACTTAGTAGCTTTTGCTCAAAGAAGAGGAAAATTTAAAGTATTATATTCCAAATGTCAAAAAATAAAGACTTACAACCAAGAATAACCTATCTTGTCAAACTGAAAATGATCCTATAAGAGAAAAAAATGGATTTTTAATCAAATAGAAGAGTTCCAAGTATTCCTGATTTTTTTTTTGAAGGCCAGAACTGAGTTAGATACTCTGAAATGGAAACACAGATGGTGAGAAAAATTCAGTTATAGTCATTTGAGGAACTGGATAGAAAAGGACTCTGTGAGGATGGATTATTTATATGATAATAGGGAGAGAAGAAACAAGTGTTTTTTCAGAGGCCTAATATCTTCAAAGGTCATAGAGAAAGTTAAATAAGATGGGCAGAAGCCCAAGAGTAGTTTTATTCTGTTTGATGATCTAAGGAAAATAAGGTAAGGGAAGCATCAGGGTACTATATGGAGAAGAAAGGAGGAAAAAGAAGGAACTCATCTCACATATAAGGGGTGCATGAAGTGAAGAGTATACAAACATGAAAGAAGGGTAGCTCATGATCCTCATTTTCATCCAAACTGGGCAAAGCATGGTAGGACATACACATACCAACATATACATAGCATAGTGTGGAGATACAATATACTCAATAAAGAAACAGGAGACAAAGAAAGAGATGTGGGTTTAAGAGGGAAGGCAAGATAGGTGAAGGAGTAGACATAAGCAAAGTAAAACCCTCCAATTTTGAATGGAGGAGAGAAAAAAAGAAGATAAAAAGTAAAAAAAGAAAGAATAAAAACCCATGATGGGGAAGGCGAAGGAGCAGAAACATATCACTTGTTTTATAGATTGCGAGTGTTAGGCAAACTCCTCTTTCTTCTTCATTATAAAACTAGGATGGGGCGTAAAGGTAGGAAAAAGTACAAGAAGACAGGATTGAGGGAAATACCCAGTGACTAATCATAATCATGAATGTGAATGGGATGAACTCACTTATAAAATGAAAAGCAGACTACAACAATATGTTCTTTATAAACACACACACACACACACACATTTGAAAAATAAGATTCATATAAAGTTAAAATAAAGGATTAGAGCAAATCTATTACGCTTTAGGAACCCTCAGAAAATTAGGGATAGCAAGACTATAGTAAAAATAGATATGATAAAAAGAGGATCTCATTATGCTTACAGGTACCATAGACAACCAATGAACATCAGTAATATATATATATGTATATATATATATATATATATACATATGTATGTATGTATGTATTCACTGAATAGCATAGGATCTAAATACTTAAAGAAAAAGTTCTTTTTAGCCACATCACTTAGCACACAATGCTTCTTCATTCATTCATTTATTATTTCATATTACTCTGCTTTGTTCATTCTCTGTTCCAATCAAACTGACCAGCTGTTTCCCATAAATGACAACTCATCTCATACCTATGGGTCTTTGTACAAGAGATACACCACCCCATGTTTAGAATGCATTCCGTCCTAGCTTTCTTGAAGCCCAGATTGGAAACCACCTCGGACAACAGGCCTTTCCTGAACTTTCTATTAGTACTTGTTTCACCTTGAAAATAGGTTGTATTACCTCTTACATATTCTGTATTTATGTGGACTATATCCACCTTAATAAAATGTAAGGGAACCTCAGCTTTTTACCTTTGAATTCCCCAGCACTTTGCATATAGTAAGGGTTTGATAAATGTTGTTGAATTGTATTAAATACAAAGAGAACCCAGCTGAAGTTAGATGGGATGAATTTATCATGAATTCAATCGGCACCGTTTGCAACTCTTCCTAACAAGGTTTGGCAGCCATACCAGAAGGGGAAACCAGGAAAGAGGATCATACAGGTCAACTATTCCAATCTTCTCATCTTCCTACTAAGTAACCTGAGTCCCAGAAAAGCTAGAGTGACTTGTCCAAAGTCATACCAGTAGTATAAGTCAGAGGCAGGATTTGAACCCAGATCCTCTGACCTTGGAACCAGCACTCTTTCCGCTGCTCCCCATGTGTACATGTATGTGTATGTGTGATGAGTCTTGAGGAAGAGGGGAGAGTTGCTATCCGTGGCTGGAGGTTGGGAAGGACAGTATGCTCAAAAGTCAAGGGGATGAGAGAACCTATCACACTACCAACAGTAAATAGAAGTAAATTAGTGTAGGGGCCCAGGCTGGGTAGGGAGATGAGCGAAGCCAAAGTGGCATCCTCTCAGACTGGGAAAATAGGGAAAGATGGTGGAGCTGGAGGTTTTAATGAAGACCAGGATCAGTAAGAATGGAATGGGAAAGGTGGACAGGGTAGGACAAAGAGGACATTTTGTTTATTTATTTATTTATTTATTTATTTATTAGTTTTAGCGAAGAGGACATTTTACAGGCTAAATTTTGAAAATAGAATAGTTCCAAGGGATTAGGAGAAAGGGCATCTAAAAGGTGCTGAAGGGGAAGAGAGGGACAAGTCAACAGGTCAAGCCCAGGCCACAGGTGTTAGAAATCACATCAAAGTGTACATTAAAGTCACAGAGAATTAGGGTAGGGACCAAGGGGTGAGGCAACCAGGAACCGGGCGAGTCAAGAAACAAGGTAAGTTAGTGAACGAGTCAATACATCATTCAGAGGAGACAAGATTTAAAGGACATAAAGTTATCCCTCTAAATATTTCATCCTTTTGACAAGACTGATACAGAGTAGTTGAAGTGAGATGGAAGGAGCTCTTCCCTAAGAGTCAGGAGACCTTAATTCTACTCTCAGGTCTCTCACTCATCATCTCAGGCAAGTCCATTCACTTCTCTGGGTCTCCGTTCCCTCACTTGGCAATAAAGTTGAGTCCAACCTGAAATCCTGTTTTTCCTGTAACTTCAGACTAGATAAGATAGCCAGTTGGTACAGTGGGTAGAGCCTGGACTTTGAGTCAGGAAAATCTGACTTCAGATTTGGCCTCAGGTACTAATTATCTGAAAGTTACTTAATTATTATCTGCCTCCTTTTCCTCATCTGTGAAATGCAGATAATAACATGTACCTCCTAGGGTTTTTGTGAGGCCCAAATGAGATGTTTGTAAAGTGCTTTAAGTTATATTAATGCTAGATACTAATATTTTCATGAGTTTGTTGATTAAAATGTGACTTGGGCTAAGACAGCTGGGGAGCACAGTATATAGAGAGTCAGGAAGTCCTGAGTTCAAATTTTACCCTCAAATATTTACTAATTGTGTGACCCGAGGCAAGTCACAACTTCTCTCAGCTTCAGTTTCTCTATCCATTAAAAAGAAGGGAGGGAAACCAAACTTGATGGCTTCTTTAAATCCATCAGCCTGTGACTATGGGCTCCTAGGAGAGGTTAGAGGTCACCAGAGTTGGGAAACCTGCAGCCTCAAGGCCACATGCGGCCTTCTAGGTCCTCGGGTGTGGCCATTTAACCAAGTCCAAGTTTTACAGAACAAATCCTTTTATTAAGGGGATTTGTTCTGTGAAGTTTGGAAAGGGCCGCACTTGAGGACCTAGAGGGCCGCGTGTGACCTTGAGGCTACAGGTTTCCCCACCCTGGATTGTTAGTCCCAGCATTTAAGGAAATGGTTAGGAAAGGTTATCCTCTGAAAATGGAGACCTGAGGGAATGACAACATTTGTAAGCCATAGAAGTCATTCGCCCCAAGACGCTCTTACAGACATGTTGTGGGCAACCCTCAGTTGCTTCCTAATTCCCACCATGAGACCCAGCAGATCTCCCAAGAACAAGTGGCATCATTTCCAAGGGTAACCAATGGAAGGGAAGTTGTGATCTGGGAAATTGCAACGTGTCAACTGTGAGGAGGCAGTGCAATGACCGAAGGCTTTGGAATCTGAGAAGGGGTTAAGAAGAGATATTTTAGAAGGAGAGCTAGACTGAAGACATTTGTTTTCAATGTGTCTTCATGAATGACCAATAATAACTGACATTTACACAGGACTTTAAAGTTTCCAAAGCACTTTCCATAAGCGGCACAATCGTCCTGAGAGATAGCCACATTTTGCAGATGAAGAAAATGCAGTTCAGAGATTTGCCAGTGAACATATCACTATCAAGCGCCAGAAGTTGGATTTGAACCCTGGTCTTCCTGACTCTATCCAATGGCCACACTTTCCCCTCGAGGGAAAGAGAAACTCTATCTGGCTAATACAACTGTCCATAGCCCCTTGAAAGGTGTTCTCTGTAGCAGATCAAGGTTAATTGTCAGCCTCTACCACAGCCTAGATGAAATATCTTATCAGACTCTTTGCACTGATTCCAGGCTTCCCAAGCAGTCTTCTGTTGAGTAATTTGTTTCCCCAGGTACCTTGATACCGGGAAAGGGACACGTGCTCTGGAGCTTAGGCATGAATATTCTGGTTACTGGAAAGGGTTCCCCTCCCTTTCTCTAAGTTAATAAATTGGTGTCTGGCTTGTAAATTAGCCTCTCCTGAGTTTGGTTAGAGGGAATCAGGTATGTAGAGCCAGATCACCCCTGGGCAAACTGATGAAATCAAGTTCCAGAACTTGCAAAACTGTGGGCCAGACCAGCCTGAAGATCAATGATCCTACCAGGGTGTATGTAGCAAGCATAGGAGGCCAGCTCAGGTCCAGTCAAGCCCCAGTTTTCCACTTTGATTAGTTCCAAAGGATGAATAAATTCTATGGGACAGAATCATGCAAAACAATTGCCAGACAACCTTTTCCTGTAAGCCAAAATACCCATTTACTAACGGACAATGTAGAACAGGTTTTTCTAGTGACCAAATATTCTAGCACGATATAACAAAGAGTATAGGACCTTCTTTTGTTGGAGAAATGGGGAACTATGGGTATGAAATACCGAATGGACACTCCTACTCAGTTGGTATGTCATTTGCTTTTATTTCATTCTTTTTCTTTGTTATGAGGATATTGGAGAGCAGGGAATGGAAATGGTATAGCCTGTAGTAACTAATATTTTTTTTAAATATCCATAAAACTTGAAAAAAAAAAGAATAAATCTGGGGCCTAGAATCAGTAGAAACTGAGGTTTGAATCTTGTCTCTAGCACTTAATAGCTATGTGACCATGGGAGAGCAATTTAATTTTTTTGAACCTCAGTTTCCCCATCTGTAAAATTTGACTAGTAATATCCAAGGGTTTTTAATGAGGATTAAATGAGATCATATAAGTAAAGTGCTCTGTACTATATAAAGTCAGTTATAAATCATCCTCTATCCAGTTACACTAGAATCGCCCTTATACGAGACTGGCCTTAGCCTTTACAGGTTATAAGGATTTCCAAAAGTTCAACGACCTGTCTGTAAATTCGGAGGGTGGGACAAGGCAGAAGCATGGTATATTGTCAAGTGATGATGTTTATCCTCAGTACCTAGCATATTTCTCCTTCATCTCCCTTGCTGCTCTATGCTCTGAGGCCACCCAGTTCCAATCTATACCCTACAAAAGGAAGGTTCTGAGGATTCCCATGAAGCCTTACATTCACTCTAGTGGAACTGCTAACAATTTGTTCATCTTTTTTTTTTCAAACTCTCCTAAGGCTTCGTCCTTCAGTTCTATCTTTCGTTGACTTGAAGGACAGCCATCTGCTAGAATCCATTTCAGCTTAGACGGGCAAAATCCCCAGACCCCTCTTTGCGGGCCCAGGTCTCCTGGGGCTAAAAATAACAATCAGTTTACACCAAGCTGCCGACTTACAGTTTTTTTTCCAGCCATGAATAGACATAACTCTCTGAGAGATATCATTAGAGTAAATTGAATATCTCTAAAGCAGTGAAAATTTGGATAAATCATGTTTCACGAATCACATGCATAGGTCATACTTGGCAAGCTATTTCCCAAAATGAGCATGGATGGGTACCCAGACTAGGACAGTCTCCCAACTCTTGGCAATGGAAACAAAGGAAGGATGCTTAGAAACTTCAGACTTTTTAAAGATTTACTTTAAAGACTTTAAAGATTAAAAGGCAATCTTTCTCTCTGCTTAGCTTTTTACCTTTCGATCAGATGAGGAGCAAATCATATCTCCTTCTGTGGAGGAAGTGAAATTCCATAACTCACAATTCCATACCTATTTTCTAAGCGCCCAGCCCTGGACCAGTGAGAGCCTACAGTTTGATCAGAGAGTTAAGCCTAAAACACAGGAAACAGCATGTTACAGGACAGCATATAGCATATTTATGCCTTTTTGTACATACTTATATATGTATTTGTTGTCTTCCCTAGGGAACCCAAGTTCCTTAAGGGAAGAGATCCGTTTTATTTTGCCAGTTCCTGGCACAGTGCCTGGCTCACAGCAGGCATTTAATAAACGTTCATTGATTGATTGAAGTCACATTTTCTTGCACTTGATAGGTATTAAGTAAAATATTGAATTGAATTGAAATCTGGAATAGTCAAAGAAGACCCCAGGAGACTTGAGCTGAGTGCGAAGAAAAGGTAGAAATTGGAAAGGTTGAATGCTTTTCACACAAGAACCATGTCAGAGAGCAGTAAAAAGAGGCTGTATAAAGTTATATGTGAATATGCATACATAATGATTCTGTATAGTTAATGACATGAAGAATCCTGATTTTACTTGAGAATAATTAGATGAGCAATCCATTTATATAAACAAGTATAATGGGCATTACTTTCAAACAGTCATATGAATTTTTAGGTTCTGGCTAGAAACTCTGAGGGTCTTCTCCTCCCAGACTGATTTTTTGTGAAGGGAAACTAGGTCATTTTTTGCCTCATTTCTTACCTAGCCTTAGTCACTGAATAGGTGCTGCCTCAGACAAACTGAGACCTGGGAAAGACCTTAGCTTAAAAAGACCAAGGTGTCCCATTGAATAGGGGCCATTACCAATCATCCTGACCTATGTCTTGCCACTGGACTCTGATAACTCTGGAGGTAAGAGTGAGGCTGATGACTTTGCCTCACTTGAATCCAATTCACTTGCAAGTCAAGACATCACCCTGCTGACATCATTGGTCCTCTTTGAGGATGAAGGACAAACAACAACCAATTTCTAACATTTCTCTTAACCTACTGTTAATTCTTTAGCATCCATCCATTCCCCATCAGTATTGATATAATGGAGCAGGGCTCAGAAAAGGGAGTTTAAGGGCACAGTAAATTCAACCATCTTGACATATTCCCAGGAGTCCACCAATACCCTTGACTTTCAATTGTGCAGGACAAAGAAGAAATGTTGTTGTAGGCACTGGAGATCTTGCCACAGCACATATGGGCCCAGGGGACAGAGAACATTGCTAACAGAAACTTTTAAATGAGTTTACCCTCTACCTTCGTGGTTTACCATCAGACAGGCCAACCTACACACTCTTCCCCGTTCTCAGTGTTTTCCAGGGAAGGACATTCTACAACCCCTCTTTCCCCCCACCCAATCACCTATTTGAATAGTATGGATACCATCTTCCATGGATGGTATCCATAGAAAAACTCTATGGAAGTTCTTCCGAAAATCTAACTTGAAATATTATTGATACAAATCTGATGGCTGGCTTGTCCTGAGCAAGAAGCTTCAGCTCCTATGAACTTTCCATCTTGCTCTGTTCTGGGGTATATATGGCCTCTAAATCTTTAAAGGTTGACTCTCCTATTTTCTGAACTCATGTTTAATGTGCATTTTGCTGCTCTGGTTCTCCTGGGACCAATGTTAGAAGGAAGTACTCTGGATGAACTCATTTAAAGTCAAGTGTGAGTGATTGATAGGCCTAGACATTTGCATTTTTAAAAGATATTTTTAAATGTTATTCTATCTGTTCATCCAAATGAATCTCTAATAGGAAGAATTAGGGTATTACACCAAATGGAGATCACTGAATCAATAAACATTAAGTGCCTGCTATATGGCAGGCCACATGCTAAGTATTGCAAATACAAAAAGAGGGAAAAGACAGTCCCTCCCCTCAAGGAACTTACAATCTAATGAGGGAGACAATATGCAAACAAATATATGCAAAGCAAGCTATATACAGAATAAATAGGAAATAATTAAGAGAGGGAAGGCGCTGGAATTAAGAGGAGATTGGGAAGACTTCCTATAGAAGCTGATATTTTAGTTGGGACTTAAAGGAAGCCAGAAATAAAACCTAATATGTCTATTTTAAAACTGTCATATTTAGGGGCAACTAGGTGGCGCAGTGGATAGAGCACTGGCCCTGAAATCAGGAGGACCTGAGTTCAAATCTGGCCTCAGACCAAACACTTGACACTTACTAGCTGTGTGACCCTGGGCAAGTCACTTAACCCCAATTGCCTAAAAATAAAAAATTTAAAAAAATGAAAAAATTGTCATATTTCTCTTTATGTATATATATATATATATATATATGTATATATATTGAAAGTTGACCACCTCTCCCAACCAGAGGCAGAAAATGAATGCAGAAAAAGGAACAAGAGGCAGGTTTTTGTCCTATTTCCTTGTGCCTAAGGCTTTCTTTTCTTTTTTTCTTTTTTTCTTTTTTTCCTTTTTTTTGCTCCTTTCTGTTATATTCTGGGGGTTTTATAACTCCAGGACTTTCATCAGAAAACAATTGGACATACTCCAATGACTCCTTCTTGCCTCCACCATGGAATACAGAACCCCCTGACATTAAAATCCTTCATGTCTTGCTCCAGCCCACTTCGGCAAGCTTATTACTCCCCTATACATTATTCTTCTTCATTCACACACTCTATGTTCCAGCTGATCTACTTGTCCTCTCTATACATTCCATTTCCCACACCTATGCTTTGACCTTGGCTAGATCCACATCCAGAATGCATTCTGCCTGGCAGAATCCTGAACTTCCTTCAAAATTTAACTCAAGGGCTCCCTCCTACTGGAAGCCTCTCCCATCTTCGACCCTCATCCCCAGTTACCACCACTCTCCCCTTGGAAATATTTAATTAAATAAAATTTAATAAATACATAAATTAAATTAATTAATTAATTAATTAAAAATTTTAATTAAATAAATATATTTAATTTTCCCTGTACGTATCATTTTCCTTCAATGGACTATAATCCCCTTGAGGGAAGGAACTATTTCACTTTGTCTTTGTATCAGAGCACCTCTCCCAGATTTTAGCACATAACCAGGGCTTTATGTATGCTTGTTGAATGAAATGAATAAATCCTTTTTAAGAGCATTGCTGAGGATGAAGCTCTGGTTGCAAACTATTAAGAAAAGACAAAGTGCGGGCAGTTAGGTGGCCCAGTGGAGAGAGCACCGGCCCTGGATTCAGGAGGACCTGAGTTCAAATCTGGCCTAAGACACATAACATTTACTAGCTGTGTGACCCCGGGAAGTCACTTAACCCCATTGACTAACTGAAAAAAAAAAAAAAAAGAGAGAAAGCGACATCCTGTTGATGAAACAAAAAAAATAAGATTACAGATTTTTCAAGAGACATTACCTAGCTTTGCAATTTTTTTTCTGTTATTGAAAGTAAATGAAGAGAGAGAGCAGAAAAGGGGTTCCATTGACAAGCTCTAACCTAGAAAGTAGAATTTCATGAACCCCCATATCAAATTGAAAAGTTGGAAGAAAGCAGTTAACAGGTTGGCTACAAGTCCCAGAACCATAAATTCTATGGGGGTCTGACTCCAAGAAAATCTCAAGTTGAGTTGGAAGGTTGTGATATTTCCCAAGATTGATGGAAAATCAGTAGTAAGAGATAGAATGATTTAAAAGGACCAGGTCTGTCAATTGACACAAGAAATCTTTTTTAAATTTTTCATTATTTTACTATAATTTACTATGATTCTCCTATCTAGGTAAATGTACTTTAAATGCAAATAATTATGACCAGATACAATTTTGCTTCAAAATAAAGATTTTGGTTCTATCTCTATTTTTTCCTTATGGATAAAAAATGCAAATAGTTTCTAGAAATACACACAAAAAATTTCAATCATCATCCTACAAAAGATGCAGCTTGAGCTTTCAAGATATTCAAACTATTCTTAAATTCTGGTCCTTCTAGCATTAATAATAGTTGAAGATAAATGAAGAGGTACTGGCATACACAGGTTTTATTTTTCTTTAAACCTAGCACTAAATTGTGCCCCACATTTTTATTATAATGATTCTATTAATTCTAGTTGATATTTATGCTGATGTTTTACTCATGTTACATTTTTACAGAAAAATATTAATTAAGTGGAAAAGCGTGCTGCTCTTTATATCTCAGTTAATTATGCCTCTAGGCTAGGAAATCCTTACCCAGACCAGGAAGCACCAGGACTTACATGTGGCCAGTACATCCTAACTATAGGCAAAGCATCTGGAAAGAAATAGCTTAAGTGCTTGCAAACAAAAAGTCTTGAGTTGAAGATACCTATATTGGAACTGGGGCAGCTAGGTGGCACAGTGGATAGAGTGCCAGCCCTGGAGTCAGGAGGAACTGAGCTCAAATCCCACCTCAGCTACTTACTAGCTGTGTGACCCTGGGCAAGTCATTTAACCCTATTTGCCTCTGTTTCCTCATCTGTAAAATAAGCTGGAGAAGGAAATGGCAAACCTCTCCAGGAGCTCTGCCAAAAAAAAAAAAATGGGGTCGTGAAGGGTCTGACACAATTGTACAACAGCAAGAACTTTCTTTGAATAGAGTACAATAACCAGTCTTCCTGGACTGACTTCATTAAGGAAAATGTGGAGAATTGAGGGAGTATCATACATCTCCTAAAAATTTTTTCTTTTTTACCTAATAAACTCACCAGATTAAATTGCAGGCCATTAGGATTCCAGGCCATTCTGGACAGAAGCATCCTACTAGATCAAGATGAGCCTTTTTAGGTCCCAAGAAAGTTTCTGCTTTGCCATAAAGCGTGAAGATTTAAAAGGATTTTTATACCCCACCCTGGTAGTGGGAATTATTTATAGCCTCTGCGTTTGGCTGGCCTAGGAGACCAAACGTCCTTGTTCTGAATATCTTCTTCCAGCCTCTGGAGTCTGGTCAATTCTCAGGTCAAAGTACCCTCGTCAATCTCCTTGAGCTGCCCACAGTTTTGTCCCTCAGTCCAGATTGAGACTGTCCCCCCATCTTCAGAAGACGACTGTTACCTTCCCTGAATCTGAAGCTCCTACTAAATTCACCCTTCTCCTCTTTCTCTAACTAGCTTCTGGAAAAAAACTTGGCTAGTCCCAAGACCATTTGTTCTCTCCTGGAAGAGATAGAGGCTTCCTTTATGCACTCACTCACAGAGAGCAAGCGTTCCAGCGATTTCACACAGAAGCAAGGGCCTAACTAATTAGGCTCATAGGACTGAGTCTTAGAACATTAGAAAGCACCGGCCCAATCCTCTCCCTTTAAAGAAGAGAAAATCGTGATCCAGAAAACGAAAGGTATTTTCCCCGACAGAGCTAAGATAAGAAACCAGGCCTACTGACTCACAATACAAGACTTTCGCCATCACAGACTTCCTCCCTTGGTCAATGATCTCCCTCACTGGGACATTTGTACCGGGGCCTGAGACAATGAAAGCCAGTGTTCCTCTAACACTGGCTTTCTCTACAAGTGGTGATTTCTAATTCATGCAGGAAGGAAATCAGGAAACAAAAACAAGGCAAAGAAGGACAGGGATTCTTTAAATTTACCCCTCATTTTTCACCCTGGATGTTATAGCTCTGTTTTAGATTTTTTTAATAAAGCCATTAAGAGTAACCCCATTTTATAGATGGGGAAACTGAAGCATTATAAGAATGCATAGTCTTTGTATTCCACTTTATAGTTTTCAAAGGACCAAAGAATTATAGATTTGGAGCTGAAAAGGACCTTGGACCCTGTCTAGCCCAATCCCCTTCATTTTACAGATGGAAACAGGGATGAAGTGACTTGCCCAATTATCTCATTTCATAGTCATGACAACCTGAGAGGTAGACTCATAGATTTAAAGCTGGAAGTAACCTGAGGCATCATCCAGTCCAACCTCTCATTTTACAGACGAAGAAACTGAGGCCCAGAGTGGTTAAGTGATTTGCCAAAGGTCACATAGATAATAAACAGCAGAGTTAGGATTTGAACCTAGGGCCTCTGACCCTATGTTTAGCACCTCAGCCACTGCAGCAAAAAAAGAGGTATTATTTTCCCATTTTCCAGATGAGGAAGATAGTCTAAGAGAGCTAAAGTGGTCATATGGTTTACTGGAGATGGCAGCTAGGTAGAGCAAGGGATAAAGCACTGGACCTGGAGTAAGGAAGATCTGAGTTCAAATCCTGCCTCAGAAACTTACTAGCTGTGTGACAAGTCACTTAACCCTATTTGCCTCAATTTCCTCATCTGTAAAATGAGCTGGAGAAGACAATGGAAACCCACTCCAATATCTTTGCCATGAAAACCCCAAATGGGATCAAGATGAGTCAGGCATGACTGAACAGCAACATTTTGCAGAGCAGGTAGCTGGTGCAATGGATAAAGCACTGGGCCTGGAATCAAAAAGACCTGAGTTCAAAGCCAGCTTCAGACACTTGCTAGCTATGTAACTCTGGACAAGTCACTTCACCTTGTTTGCCTCAGTTTCCTCATCTGTGAAATGAACTAGAGAAGGCAATGGCAAACCACTCCAGTATCTCTGCCAAGAAAACTCCAGAACCAACCAAGAGTCAGACACACAACAAAATGGGACTAGACGCCAGGCTCATTCTCTTGTTGCTTGCTGCTGCCTGCCCCTGGTGGTTTGCAGGAACCCCCACATTCCAGTACCTGGGCAGAGACGAGATTAGCACTCAGGCCCTTCACACTTAGGACAACCTCCCCAACCAGAGGCAGATAATGGGTGAGGAAGAGAGTAGAGGAATGGTTTTTCCTGTTTCCTCATGCCCAGAGGCTTCTTTATCCGACTGTACCCTGGAGCCAGGCTGAGGCCTAGGCTCATTACCTCTTCCATGTACATTCTCATAGGGAGTCAGTAGGGTTCAATGGAAAGAAAGCTGGCTTTGCTACCTGGCTTTCTCACTTAATACTGTTTAGGATCTTCTAATGTCTTTGGGCTCTGGTTTCCTCATCTCTAAAATAAAGAGGGAGGACTTGATCAGTGATGTCAAACTCAAATAGAAATGGTGGCCACTAAACCACACACGAAGATCCCTGTAGGTCACGTATTGTCTTAGTTTTAAAATGTCACCTTATCAATGTTTTATTGTACTTTTATTTATTTTATTAAATACTTCCCAATTACATTTTAATGTGGCTGCGCAGGAGTGCTGCAGAGGCCAGGGAAGGCATGTTTGACACCTCTGGACCAGATGACCTCCAAGGTCCCTTCCAGTTCTAAATCTAGGCCCCTGGGATCCTTAAGGTCCATTCTGGTCCCCCTGAAATGAAGGGCATTGGACTAAATGACCTCCATCAATTCTTCCAGACGTAAAGCCATTAACAAGTGATCCTCAGTGCCCAGTTATTCTATTCTCCATTCAATGAATTTTAACCATGGGTTGGAGGGGCCAGCCTGGCCTCCTCTGCTTTAAAGCATTTCCAGATCATCTTCACCCTGAATAGAGATGAGGCAGGAGCGTTAAACCCAGCCCGGGAAATTATAAGAAAGGCCCTGCTACAAAGAGCCAGCCTGTGCTCAGGGAAACCAACCGTATTCAATAACTTCCAAGAGCAGAAAAACTCGGAGGTTAATTAACAGAGACCTGGGCTGGGCAGGATAAATTGCATCTAACTAAAATTATCTCCGACAGACAGCAGCGAGGGCCCGGGCTCAAGGATCAGCTTTCAGCGGTCTCAGATTCCCGAACAATAAGTCTTTGGTCTTTCCCAGCACAGTCCGCCAACTCAGCCACCCATCATTGCTCCCCGGCTAGCAGGCGCCCGAGTATCTGAGGAAATCATCTGCCAATCTGGATCCACCCTTGTCCCAGCCCCCGATTCCCCCAATCTTTTCCTCCCACAGCAAACCTCCACATTCCCCTTAATGAGTCCAGAGTGCCACACAGTACAATATGGTCAAACAGAAAGAGTTGGCCTGAGAGGTAGAAGACGTGTTGCTTAGTCCTCTATCTGGGTCTCAGTTTCCCCATGTGTAAAATAAGGTTAAACAAGATCTCTAAGGTACCTTCCAATTTTAACATTCCAGGAATCAGTGCCTAGGCTACTGAGGAGAGAGTAATCCCCTTCTTCCCTAATGCATAGCTTCTCCCCTGAGTTTGATCTGATAATTTCCCCAAAGTATCTTTGGGGCAGACAGAGGGTTGCCATGACAGGAGCTAGAAGGCCAGAATATAGGAGTTGGAAGGGTCCCTTGGAATCACCCAGTACCAGCGATAAACCATGCTATCCCCCTCCTGACTAAGGAGTGATGGACTCAAGATACAGAATGAGACATATATTAAGGCCCAATGTGGGAATTTGTTTTTGCTTGATACAACATATTGCTTACAAGGTTTGGTTTTTCTTTTCTCCCCCAATTAGGGAGGGGAGAGGTAGAAAGAAAAGGAAATAAAGTTTTGTTCATTTAAAAAAAATTAAATTATTTTTTTGAAATCATCTAATGACCCAGTTTTACTCTAGATTAATCTAGTGTCTGACAACTTTCTAAAAGTATATTTTTGTAACTATTTCAGTAGAATAGGTTTTGTTTGTAATCCTATGTATTTTATTTTATTCATTTGAAAACATTCTTCTGAGAAGGGGTGCCTAGATTTCACCAGGCTGCCAAAGGAATTCATAGGCTTCACCAGACTGACCGACGGTTCATAATACTAAAAAGATTAAGAACTTCTGATCTAGTTCAACATTTTACAGATGGAGTAACTGAGGCTCAGAGAGACTTGCCCAAGGTCACACCATGAGCTAGTGAAAAAGCTCCTGTGGAGAAATACTGGCTTGGTCTGAGGGCTCTTAGCTTTTTTTTAAAAAAAATTATTTATTTATTTATTTGTAATTTTTTTTTATTTTAAACTTAAATACAAAATGAGAAAAAAAATTGCCATGTATACTAAGAGAGGATTCAATATAAAACCTTAAATTTCCACTTCAAGAAAACCTACATAATAAATATTACATTGTTTTCAAATGTAATACTCAAATGCCCAGTTTTTCTTTGCTTCCCTGTTGGTTTTCTTTTGTTCTCTGCTGTGTACTATTTACTTTATTTTTCCCCTCCCTCCTCCCATAACCCTAAAGAAGGCTACAATTAAGTGTGGAGATATAGAGATAGATATAGATATGGATCTGGATATGGATATAGATATGGATATAGATATGAATATACACATAGATATCTATAAATATACACATATAAACACATATGTATGCTATGCTTACTTCCTCCTATCACCTGCTTCTCTGAAGGTGGACACGATCTTCCTTCATAAGTCCAAGTCTTTCAATGTTTTTCTAAATCAACCAGTTCATCATTTCCTACACCGCAGCAACATTCCAACCCAATCACATCCTATCTGAGAGACCATCTATGAAAGTTTTTCCTCCAATTTTCTGCATTCCTTCTATTCTTAGCTATGTAGGTTTTATTTATACAAGAAAATTTTAATTAAAATAATCAAAATTATCCTTTTTACACTTCAACAATGCTCTTGCCTTATAATATAGTTTAAGGTCTGATACTACTGAATCTACTTCCTTTACATCTTTTTTCCCTGGTTTCTTTGAAGTTCCTGACCTTTTGTTCTTCCAAATGAACTTTGTTACTATTTTTTCTAACTCAGTAAAATAATTTTTTAGTAATTTAATTGGGATGACATTGAATAAATAGATTAGTTAGGTAAAATTGTCATTTTTAAAGTTATATTGGCTTTACCTACCCATGAACAATAAATATTATTTCAGTTATTAAGGCTCTTAGTTTTTGAAGGGAAGAGGGAGAGTGGGTGGCAGTCTCTGGACCAGGCACGAACCACTTCGTGCCTAAGGCTTTGCATCAGGAAATGCTGAACTTCTGCGATATTTATCTCTCTGTCTCCACTACTGAGCCATGCTTACCAATATTCCACAGGCCTCTCCAAGATAAAAAATCCCTTCATCCGTTCTCCCTGCTCAGTAAACAAAACATATTGACTCTGAACCCAGAAGTCAGTCATCCAATGGGCTGCTGACCCGCTGACTCCTGAAGCAGGGTCCAGAGGACTGCCGGGAGCCGGCTTCTCAAAGCTGGGTGACTTTCTAGGAAATCCACAGCACTCCAAGCTGGAGGAAGCCACCCACTGTCAGCTTTACAAACAGAGAAACTGAGTGCAAGCAGATCCTGCCGCTGCTGCAGGGGCAGAGAAGGATGGTGGGGGAGGGGCACTGGGAAGGTGTCATTCAACAAACATCAATTTAACAATTCTGCCTTTGAATTTGTGGGACCTGGTGTATGTGAGAGAGAGGTGGGGAGGAGGGGAGGGAAGGAGGGAGGGAGGGAGAGAGAATGAGAGAGAGAGAGGGAGTGAGAGGAAGAGGAGGAAAGGGGGAAGAAGGGAGGGAGAGAGAATGAGAGTGAGAGAGGGAGTGAGAGGAGGAGGAGGAAAGGGGGAAGGAGGGAGGGAGGAAGAGAGGGAAGAGGAAAGGGGGAGGGGAAAGGGGGAGGCGGGAGGGAAGGAGAGAAAAAGAGAGAGAGAGTTCGAAAGACACCAGAGCATATTGGTGAAATGGCCCTGCCTCTACTGAAGATTCTCTTCTATTCTGAGAAGTTCTCACTGCAAGCACCTTCCTCCAGCCCCAATGTCAAGGCACCCTCCTAGCACTTTCCAGGGCAGCAGCACCCATGCTCTGGGGCAGCAGGCCTATCCAGGTCTTAACCCTGAGACTGAGGTTCCAGCCCTGTTGGAGAAGAGGAGTGGAAACAGGCAAGAGAGAAAAGAGACTGGAGAATGGTGGGAAGAGGGCATCCAGAGAGGGTCAACCACAGTGAAGGGGCCAGAGTTCCTTCCCAAATTATCTTATATTTAATGAATTTGTGTATGTGTATGTATATGCAGGTATCTAAACACATACAGACACACGCACACATACACATATATATTTATGTATGTATTGTTAACTTCATAGTAGCTAGCATTTAAATTGCTCTTTAAAATTTGCAAAACAATTTACATGCCATCCCATTTGAACTTGGCAACAATCCTGTGAGGTAAGTGCTATTATCATCTGCACTTTACAGATAAGGAAACTGAGGTTAAGAGAGGTTAACTGACTTGCCCAGGATCCCACAGCTAATTATTAATGCTGTATGTACACAGGGTGTCCCAAAAGTCTGAGTGCAGGTTAAATAAAGCTTTAAGAGCAGACTTTTCACAGACCCTTTCAGACCTAGCCAACCTTGTCCACCATTCCACCTCTGCTCCAGTTCCCTCCATCCACCCCATCTGACCCAGTCGGTCCCAGCCCAAGGTTCAGACTGTTCAGGAAACACGAGTTTGGATGTCTTGGTTGCAAATTATACACCATCCACCAGCCAAAATGACAGGGTCTGGAGAGGGGTGAGGCAGGATTACTTTCCTGCTTGGCTTTCAAGAGATGTATTTGGCTTCCTTTCTTCACTCCACCCCTCCCTCTGCCTCTGCAAATTCCATGAAGGCCAAGTTCAGCTTGAAAAGAAGAAAAGGAAAAAGGAAAAAGAGAAATTTCTTCTCTTGGTGATGTCCCAAGAAGCCCCAGGCAGCAGGCTTGGGCTCCCCAGCCCTGGGGGAAACAGGATGCAGGGACCGGGATGCCTTTCAAGGGTGGGGAAACCCTCTTTTGCTCCAGGATCACTAACTGGCAGTGTCGCCTCAGCAATGAGCCCCTGCAGATGCACCCTCTCTAAGAGGAATTTCCTGTCCGGGTCCAAGCAAGAGAGAAGAAGCTGCCCAAAGGTGAGAGGCCTGCCTTCTGTTGTAGCCAGCATTAGGAGTTGGGAAATCGGGGTTCCCTTTGGGCTCAGCTTGTTTGTTTGTTTGTTTGCTTTATATTCTGGCCATCCTCCTCATCCTCCCTCCCACAGGAACTCCAACTCTGGCACTGGGAAATTGTGCTCTAACCAGTGAGCTTTTACCTGATCTTGATCAGACTCAGGCCTTCAAGCCACACCCCCTTGGCATTTCCTTATCTCCTTTCAACGGAATCTGGACTCTGTCCTTGAGAAGCTAGGCTCTGCTGCCTTACTGAACAAAACCACCACAGCCCCTGCCCAGCCACTTAGTTCCAAATCATGCCGCCCCTCCTCCCCATACCTGGTCACTTTCTATGTTCCCTTCATGTATTGCCTACCTTCAGGAGAATATAAATTCCTTTAGGTCCTTCAGGGGCTGTCTTGCTTGCTTGGCACAGTGCCTGGTTCAGAGTGAGTACCTAATAAACGCTTCATTCATTCATCTCATCTTTCCTAGTTAAGGTCTCTAAACCTCATTGGTGCCTAGTTTAGGGTGATAGCCAGAAAAGCTTAGGACCACTGACATGAAGAAATTGACCAACCTTCAGGATCAGTGTTTTATGCGTGTTACTGCAAAAGAACATCTTTACCTGCTCCCCCCAAAATTAACATTAAAACCAAAGGCTGTTATTTTAATGACCATGCTTGGCTCCAAAGGAGCCATGTGAGAATGTACCCTACCTTTCTTCTTTGCAGACATGGGGAACTCTGGGTGTGGAACTCTATCAGACTTCATTGATGTGTTGATTAATTTTGTCAACCTACTTTCCCCCCTTTCTTTCCTATCCATTGCTATAAGGGATGGGTCCTTACTAGGTGTATGTATAAGGAAGGATGAGGTAGATTTGGGGAAATAAAGGTGATCTAGATACAAAAAAAATAAAAATGAAAAAATTTTAAAGAAAGAGACTCCTTAAGGAATAACAATGATAACGGCTCCCATTTCTGTAACACTTTAAGAAACGGGACAATTATTGATGGGACCCATCCGGGCTTTCAGATTGGTCTAAAAGAAGGCAGAGGTGATGTACTAGCTGCATGTGAAACAACAAAGGCAGAAGAAGGAGGGTGAATTGTCCATTTGCTCCCAGACATCAACTCAGATCATACAGGAACTTTCCTGCTTAATATTCATGTCAGTGACATGTGTGAAGACAAAAAGCCAGGCTGCAAGGGCAAGATGACTTTCCTACATGAAGCATAAAAGGTGCTGAGTTCTGAGACCACCATGAAGAGTGCAGTATTTCTCTTAGATTTAATACATAATGGGTCAGACTAGATTCCCTTTAACTCTCTTTCCACACCTAATATCACCCACGAAGCCCCCACTACTCTCATGATCCACCTGTCTGGTTCGTCCTCCAATGGGTACACTCCGAATGTCAGAGCTGGAGAAGAACTTCAGGGACCAGCTAGCCCAATCCCTTCATTTTATAAAGAGGAAAAGTGAGTCCTAGAGAGGGAAAAGAAATTTCCTGGGGTCACACCGCAGTTTAGTGGCAGAGATGGGGTGAGAACCCAAGGTTCCCAGACTCCTAATCTAGGTTTCTTTCAAGTGAGCTTGCACTAGGAGGAAGTCTTAGTGGGAGGGGAGGAACAAAATGTGAAGACCATGTGTTCTTTACAAACATCATTTCTCAAGCCAGACCCCAGACCCTGGAATCATAGAATTTCAGAGATAAAAGGCATCCAAGAAGCCCCCAGTCCAATCCGAACCTGAATAAGAATTTGCTTTAAAATATACCAACAAATGGTCATCTAACCTTTGCTCAAAGACCTCTAGGGAGAGCAAACCTCCTAGCTCCCAAGGCAGCCCTCTCCATTCTTAGGTAGCCCTCTCTGATTGGCAGGACATCTTTTCTTGCATTAAGTCAAAATATGCATCTTTGTACCTCCCACCCATTGTTCCTAATTCTGCCCTCTGGGATCAAAGAGAATTCTAATATTTCTTCTATGCAATGGCCCTTCAATTCAATTAAATACTTGAAGACAATTCTCATCTCCCTCAAGTCTTTTCTTTTCCAGGCTAAACAGTTTCTTCAGCCAGTCTTTACATGACATGATCTCCAGGCCCTTCACCATCCTAGTTTCTTTCTTCTGAATGTTTCCTAGCTCATCGTCATCCTTCCTAAAATGTTATAACCAAAACTGAACACAACAGCCCAGATGTGTCTAACCAGGACTATTGCTTCCCTAGTCCTTCCTCTCTTAATGCAGCCTAAGATCACAACTACTCATTCATAGTTAGCTAAAATCCCAAGCTCTTTTCTAGATGAAATGCTCCGTAGGCACATCTTACCCTATGGCGTGCTTATGAAGTTGACTTTTTGAACCCAGCAGATAACTTTACATTTATCCTAAATAAAATTCATCTTTTTCTATTCAGCTCAAAGTTCTAGCCCACTAAGATCTTTTTGGGTCCTCAGTCTGCCATCCAACAAGTCAACCATCCCTTCCAGCTCTAGGTCATCTTCAAATTGGATAAGTATGCCAATTATGCCTTTAGCCAAGTCATTGATAAAAATATTTGTCAGTAAAGGGCCAAGCATAGATACCTGGGGCACTCTACCAGAGACTTCTTACAAAGTGGCCTGCTCTTTGGGTCCAGTCATTCAGTCAGCTCCTGACCCCCCTCATGATACTATCTCCTAGCTCACATTTCTCCATCTTTTCCATGACAATAGCAAGATACATTTCACAGCACAGTACAACCTTTCCCAATGTCCTACTTCCACCATACCTTAAAAACACACATGCTTTTCTACAAACACATACACTAAAACCACAGGATGCATTTTAAATAGTTTCCCAGAAACCAGGTCATTTGGTCTGTAACACAAAACTTTCATTTCCTCAACTGAAAGTATTACCTGTGGCCACGGGAAGGCCTTGGAGCCACGGTCCTGACTCCTCCAAACCCTAACCCAAGCAGCATTAAGAGAAACATTGCAGTCCTTGAACCACCATCCTTCCCTTCTGCCTGTCCTACCCTGGCCTACCTCAATGGGCTGCAGACCTGGCCAAGGTTTCCTGCTGAAAAATTCCAAGGTACAGGGCAAGGGGGCAGGGAGCCGATGCAAGAGCTGGGGACTGGGAGAAGAAGAGGTTAAAGGAGTCAGCATTATCATTTGGGAAGGCTACAAAGTCCTGCCCATCACTGGGAGGAGTCACACGGGTTCTCCCTCAGCCTTTGAGAAGGAACCACATTCCTGAACCTCCCCCTACTCTGCTCAGAGTAGCATGTCCAACCCTGGGGCCCTAGAGGAATGGACAAGGCCAATGACAGACTAATCCTGGTGCTGGGCAAAGAAACAATCAAAATCTTAAAAATCATTAGAGCTGTCCAGAGGTTGTTACTTCCAGATGTCTCAGACATCACCGAGTCATTGAAGGATAAACCTATCAGGGATCTTAGACGTTATCGAATCCAACTTTGCATTTACCAAAGCAGAAAACGGAAACCCAGTGAGAGGATGTGACATACCCGATGTCACGAGCCTTGACGTTAATGCTGACCCAATTGCTTTGCCTGGCAGGCAGTACCACAGAACCAAGGCCAAGAGGGGACAAGGGGTCATCCTCCCACAAGCTCGCAGACACTTGATCTTTTGAGATGAGGGGAAAATGGTAGCTATGTAAGTCCACAGAGAGTGTAGAAAGCAACTATCAAAGGCTCAATTCATTCACTACAATTTTTATTCCTCCTCTGCCTGGCTGGCCTGGCCTCCAGCAGTCAGAAGAGGGGGCCTTACGTCAAAGTCATCTCCCACACTTGTTTCTAAACATTCTTTCAGTCCATAGAGAATCAGCCCTGAAAAGGCTAGAAGAAAAGTTAAAGGCCATCAAATCCAACACCCTCATTTTACATATGAAGAAAGTTGGGCCCCAAAAAGGTAAGTGATTTAAACAAGGTCACACAGTGAGTCAGTAGGAAATCCCATACCTCCTGGCTCTCAGTCAAGCATTCTACCTTGCCACACTCTGCCCCAAGGACTTGTCATCTCTTCTTTCCCATTCCTGATTCATGAGCAGTTTTAGCATTTGACTCATAGTTCAGGATTTAATCAATGAAGCAGGAAAGAAACTCAAAAGTCACCCAGACTAAACTCCTGTCCATAGGTGAGGAATCCCCGCTACCAAATTCCTGATTTTACCTCAGGACTTCAAATGCCAGGGAACTCCCCCCCCTTCCACGGAGTCCAGTTTATTTTTAGATCTTTCTGATGGTGAGGAATTTTTCTTTATTTTGAATACAGAATGTCCGTAACTTTCACCCCCTGCTCCTAGTTTTGCCCTGGTTTCTCTAGCTCTGGGACCAAGCAGCAGAAGTCTATTCCCTTCCCCCCAGCAGTCTATCAGATACTTGAAGGCAGAGATCATGTTCTTCCAAAGTTTTCTCTTCTCTAGACTTGCCTTCCAAGTGGAGTCCAAACCACTGTGATGACTGTTATTCCTTGGGACCACAAAATGGCACACACTGAGACCCAACATCCTGCCATGAGTGGGTCAGACTAGTTCCAACTATCAATTAACAAGCTTTGAGCTACTGCTCTACATTACTATATTAGTTTTCTCTCCCCCCAAAATAAGTCACTTTAGATTTACTTAACAAATATTTAAACTTACTTCTCTGTATACATATTTTCTCCCAAGAGAATGTAAGCTCCCTTAGGGCAGAAATTGCTTCACTTTTTTTTTGCTTTGTAGCCTCAGCACCTAGAATAATGCCTGGCTCATAGGAGGCGTCAATAAAGTGCTTGTTGAACCCTTGCACATTAAATTACAATGATGAACATGCCATGATTGCACAACAAAAAGGGAGGTAAGGAAAAAGAGAGGAAGGAAGGGAGGAAGAGAGGAAGGAAGGAAGGAAGGAAGGAAGGAAGGAAGGAAGGAAGGAAGGAAAGAAGGAAGGAAGGAAAGGGAAAGGAAGGGAGAAAAGAAGTGAGAAAGGAAAAGATGAAGGAAGGAAGAGAGGAAGGAAGGAAAAATATTAAATTATGTGACACTCTATTAAGCTCTGTGCATACAAATATGAAAGCACGACAAGCTATGTCCTCAAGAAGCTTACATTCTAAAAGGAGAGACAACACATAGAGGAGAGTGGTAGCCAGGGAAGAGTGTTGGTCTGGGGATTCACAAGAATGGTGAATGAAGCCAAAGGACAGTTGATTGACATGCCCTTTCCAGGATGAAAAGAAAAGATTGAAAAACACCATTTGGAGGACTTAAGATTTATAATGGAGTCAGTTAAATTGGGGCCACATCCAAGAATGCCATGTCTCTTGACAGCTGACCTCCTCCTCATCCGTCTCCTCCTGATGCTTCAGGACTAGCCCAGGCCTCAGTGACTGCCGCCTCCCTAGCATCCTCAACTCTCCTAGCAAAGACTTCTCTCCCAGTTTCCTCATGGTGGCCAGACCACCTTCCATGGAATTCCGGGAACCTGGCCACTGTGAAAGCAGAGCTGTCCAGAACCCCAGGATCCACCCAGCTCAGAAAGTGAAACATGAGGTTTCAACTACTTCTAAGTTTTCAGCTCCTTCAGGAAGCAAGTTGTACAAGGGCCTCAGGGGTCTAGAACTCTTTGTTACTCTTAAAACCTTCTCATCTTCCCCCGACATTTCAAGTTGTCTGACTCTGCATGGATGCTCATCTCACCATTAGGCCCCAGAACCTGCCACCTCCCTGGTGTCCCCAACATTCTACAACATCATCCCAAGAACCCCTAGGGCTTCTTCTGGTCCCCAGGCCTAAGTTACTTCTAGGGCCCAAATTAAGCCAATTTTGCAAGTCGTACAAAACATCTCTAGGGAAGGTTTTTTTGTGGGTACCTTGGCCCAACCGGTACCCAGGAATAGCTGGAGTCAAGAGAGATTATGGATCAGTTGGCAGTAAACCTCACAGGACCAAATTCACCAGAGAGATAATATTCTACATGTGTGTCCACACCACTCTCGTCTATCACCATTCATACCTGCTCTCTCCAGGAGTAAACCAGGGAGAGGAATAGGCAAGAGCTGTGTTGACTCCTCTGCCCTCCCAACTCCCAGGCCCAACAAAGTGCTCTCTTCTAATCACAGCCAAACCTTGATAACAGGGCCTCCATAACTACAGTAAAAGCAGAGCAAAGGGATGGGTTCTCCACGTGTCTCCCAAAACAGGTTTCAGGAAAAGCTGAGCCTCTACCCTCCTAGATGGAGACAAAATAGAGACATCAGGTAAGAACTCCTGTGATCTGAGAGGGTCTTACTCACATTGGCAGGTTGTCTTTGGTGGGATCACCTGGGCAGAGTCAGCCTTGAGGCTTGAAGAACATGACGATTTCTCAGATTTCTGCTGGCTCTGACAGCCTGCACTAGGAATCTACAATGTGGTCACATCCCCATAGGAATAGGATAATTTTGATTGGTGGCCACAAGGAAGACCAAGATGGACTGTTTGGCCATTTAGGGGATGAAATTAAGTTGGAATGCATAGAGTGGGTGGCTGAATAGAAATTCTAGATCATCTGGAAGGGCTGAGAGGTTAGGTTGGAATTCTGGCATTTGGGTACAGTGGAAAGAACATTGAATTTGAAGTAATAAGTGAATGCTGACTCTGCCACTTAATTAATCACATGACCGGAGACCAGTAACCTCACATCTCTGGGTCTGGGTTGACTTATGCATAAAATGAAGGGGTTCTACTAGATAGTTTCTTCCAGATATAGTTCTATTATCTTGTAATCCATTTGAAATTGAATGGGAATCTATGTCAAATCCTGCTCTGACGTCCAACAGATCAGCCACCCAAGGAAAGGACATGTGGGAGAGGTAGCTAACCCAGCAACCTTCACTCAGGTTCCATTAAACTTGAAGACAACCCATAGCTACCAGAATAAAAATGATGTCCTTTTCCAATTTGGAGAGAAAAGGTGATATTTTCCATTCTTTTTGGCTAGGCAATGGGGTTAAGTGACTTGCCCAGGGTCACACAGCTGGTACGTATCAAGTGTCTGAGGCCAAATTTGAACTCAGATCCTCCTGACTCCAGGGCTGGTGCTCTACTCACTGCACCACCTAGCTGCCCCAATATTTTCCATTCTAATAATGGTGGCCAACTCACTTTCCATTGGGTTCAAGAGATTTGCCCCGTGAGGGAGTAGGACTGTCAACTACCCCAGGGTAGGGCCTCAAGGCTCTTTGTTGCTCCTAGCACCTTGTATGTTCATTCTCCTCCTGTTCCTCCTAGAGTTTTATCTTTTATCAAGTCCTCGGTGACAGTCATGTCCCTGACATCTCCAATTGTCTCTGGTATCATCTCAGCAATTCCTAGGGCATCTGGTTCATCCATTGACCTCAGTCATTTAGGGGCCTAAATTAGATTCATAATACAAGTGATACAGTGTCTCGAGTTACCCTAATTGGAGAGACTACATCCCATGTCCTTACCAAGTACAATCTGTCCTTCTCTTAGGGGACAGCCTGGGAAGAGATGTGGATAACATATGGGATATCTCTTCTACCCTGCCAGCTACCAGTCCTCTCAGAGATGTCCTTCTCCTAGACATACCCTGATACCAAAAGCAAAATCAGAGCCTCCGTGATTCCTGATAATAATAAAAGAATGGTGTACCCGAGGCTGTCTGAACATAGACTCCAGATGAAAAAAGTGGGTATCACAGGGCCCAAGCTGATCTGCACCTACCCAAAGACAAACATGGCACTAGAGAGCATCTGGGAACTCTCGAGAATCGTGGATCACCCCCACTGTTGTTCCCATTCACTTGGTTTCAAGACCACATTCATGCAGCAGGACCAGGAGAACAATGTATACTCTAACATTGTAAAAAAATGAACAGTTTTGAAAGACTCAAGAGCTCATACCAATGCAGTGATTGACCATTATTCCAGAGGACAGATGATGAAGAATCTTACTATTTCCTGACAGAGACATGATGGACTAAAAATGAAGAATGAGATACACATTTTTGCACAAGGCTGATATGGAAATTTATTTTGCATGATTATACATATTGATGGCTAGGGTTTGATTTTTTTTCTCTTTTTTATGTGAGAGAGAAAAAAGAAATGCTTGGTAATTTAAAAAATAAAACTTAATTTTTAGAAAGATCACAACAACGGAGGGCCCCAGAGGCTGGGTCGTGGATTTGGGGAAAAGATGTTGAGCCCTCAGGTCCCTGCCAGCTGGGACATATGGTGACATAATCATACCCTCAGGAAATAGGATGATTTTTTTTTATCAATAACTTCATTGAAGACCAAGATGGACTGCTTGGCTAATTTGAAAATTTGAAATTTGAAAGAAGGGTGAGATACATAAGTTAGATAGCAGAATACACACCCCAGAGAAGCTGAAAGGGCCAGTATGATAAATAGGAATCCTAGAATTTCAGATGGATTGGGAAGCCTTGTCAAGGCCTACACATAGGTTCAACAAGACAAGGTAGGAGGAGGAGATGGCTAGCTCATAACTCCAGAAACCTTGATGCATGTTACATGGCATTGAGGTCAATGCCAAGCTGCTGGAATATATTCAGTTCCCCATACTCATTAAGGGGAAGGGAGCATGATTCCCAGTCTCCTCAAGGTTGATACCCACTTTCCAGTGAATTCAGGGAACCTATCAACTGAGGAAGAAGGAACCTCAACAACCCTAGATTCCACCCAGACATGGGGCCTTGGTTGCTTCTGGGCCTCCAGATCCTCTAGGAATAAAGTTGCTCTTGGGACTCAGAGTCTCCAAAACTCTTTGCTTTCCGGGCACCCCTATCTTCCCCTGACATCTCTTGTTCTGCTCCAAGTAGAGCTTCGGTTCTTGCTCTGAGCTGGGTAGCAGCCGGCTCTCAGACATAGGAGAAAGGGTGAGATGCAGTAGACCACCTCTGGGTTTGGGGCCTGAGGACCTGGGTTGGAATCCTAGCTCTTCTATTTACTACCTGTGTGACCTGCAGCAAGTCACATCCTCCTTGAGCCTCAGTTTCTTCATTTGTAAAATGAGGAAATATTAAAATCAAGGTTCTTAACCTAAGGTCCACAGCCCTCCCCTAACCCCCACCCCAACCTGGAATCTATGCATAGGTTTCAGGGTTTCATGAATTTGGGCAGGAAAAAGTTACATATTAATTTTCGTTAACATAACTGAAATATAGCATTTCCTTCTATCATGAATGTAGGAAACAAACATTATTCTGAGAAGGGGTCGGTAGGTTTTACCGGGCTGCCAAAGGGGTCCATGACACAATAAAATATTAAGAACCCCTGAACTAGATGGTATCTAAGGTCCCTTCCACCTCTGAATCTATAACTTGGGACCCATCTCCTGCCAATACCTTCTTAACACCTCCTGGAGCCTTTGACAGTCCCCAGACCTCAGTTACAGCCTGGGCCCAGGTTAAGTCAATGGTGCAAATTAGGCATGGGGCAAATGATTTGATCGCTAAAGAGTGAGGAAGCCCCTGCCTTAGTAGACAGCAAACAACACTGACTCACTCTCATCAGAGAGGCGGGGATGATCCACACATCCATGCCAGCCACAGTCAGCTACCATTTACCCCTACACTCCTAGGGATGAGCTAAAACAGAAACCTCAGGTTGAATTGACTTGTTCCTTCTAACAACTCAACCCCCCAAGCCCCACCCAAACCCTCTGTCGCCTAAGCTTGACCAGACCAAGGAATTAGGATCATTGTGAAGATGTAGCTGTGTGGCACAGAGGATAGAGCACTGGGCTTGGTTTCAGAAAGATCTGAGTTCAAATCCATCCTCAGACACTTGTGTGACCCTGGGCAAGCCACTTAACCTCTTTCTGCCTCAGTTTCCCCAATTGTAAATAAGGATAATAACAGCACCTACATCACAGGGTTGTTGTGAAGATCAAATAAGATACTATTTGTAAAGCACCCGGCACACAGTAGGTGATCCGTAAATGCTTATTCCTTTTCCTTCCCACATGGGACTCTTAGTTCTCCCCAACAATGCATTCCACATGCAAAGGATGCTGGGACATGATCCAAAGCTGATCCCCACTTATACCAAAGAAGATAAACTTGGTCAATGGGAGCATCAAGGGAGAACCACATCCTTACCGATCCTGACCCTAACATACTCACTCCACGTAAACCCTTGGTACCTCTAGGACTAATGTAACCAAACAAAGCTTTTACCATGTGATTTATCAGCGTAGGTAACTCCCAGGATGAAACGTCTTCCGCCGAGGCAGGTAGGTACCTGTACCACATAGCCTGGGCCCCTAAGCTGTCAAGCACTTTGCCCAAGCTCCCCTCACCAGCGAATACATGTCAGAGGCAGAGCTCAAACCCAGGTATAATAGCATCCCAGCCATTATACCACGACACTCCTCCAGAAACTACAAACTGCCAGATATCTAAATTCCAGATATCTAGCTCCGTCTCAGAAAGCTGCTAGGCATGACTTCAAACCAGACTTCTTTAGTTTCAGTTAAATAAAGCACTTTTTCTTCATCCTGCTCTTTGGGAATGCTAAGGCCTTGCTGGCTGCATTCCCACTACAATCCATTTACCCAGTCAAAACTGCCCTCCCCGCAGCCCCAAGGAGATTGCTCACTCTGCCTGAGCCGTCGTTCAACACAGCTGTTTCCCATGACCCTCCCTGTCTCAACTCGCTATCAGAAACAGCCTCTCTATCAGCCCTCACCCCCAGGGTCATTCCTCCCCACCCCGACCCCACATCCTGGTTCCCAGCATCCATCCTCCTCTTCAGGCAGGACCAGTTGTCCCCCATCCACCAGCCACCTAGTCCACATTTTGGACCTCTGGCTCTGCCGGTTCCACCTCACCACGCTCCCAACCCCACTCCCTCGATAGCTCCTTGCCCAGTAGGAAAGCACATCCTCCAAGCCCACATTTCCATCTCCCATCCATATGCAGCCAGGCCCCCTCCCCTGATCTGTCCACCTAAACCAAGGAACCAGCAGGGATCTCTTTCTACCTCTCCCCATCCTGCCCATGAGCTCTTCTGGTCTTCCCCATAAGTAAGGATTCAGACAGCTCAATTGTTTAGAATAAGGGAGGGTGGAGATCATATGTACTACAGACCATGGGTGTATACGTGTCCTGTGTAAGGGTTTGGTGTATGTATTGCATATATGTGTGCTCTGGGATCAATTTTTCTTCACTAACAACAGAGCTGTCTTAGCTACTCTGGATTGGCATTGAAACACGCATTTCAAACTCACACACACACACGCGTATTCTAAGACACGCACTCAGATTTGCTCATAGTGATACATGCATGTATTATTGAAAAAACTCCTCCTGGAATTGGCCAAAGGAGCCTCATCTCCCTCCAGATTCTCGTTGCTTCAGCTCAGGCCCCCTAAATCCAGACAGAGAGAGGCTCTTACTTACCCTCAGAGATGGAAGTGGGCAGAGAGGGGCCCTAACAGGGGCCTCAGAAGCAGCAGCACAAGCATCCGAGGTCTCAGCTTCTGCCCCTCAGGCTGGCTCAGACCCCTCTCCCACCCTGCCACCACTTTTGTTCCTAGCCTTCGGACTTTCAGACTAGATGTGCCTACAAACTCCGAAATGTACTTTCATCACAAGCACCATCCCCTCATCTGTCTGACTGCATAGTTTCAGGCCGGCTCTCCTCCAAGAGGCCATGGAATGAGTCTATTTTGGTATCCCATGGCAGTGGAAACTTCTTTCTCTGGCTCTGTGGTAAGGACCTCAATTGGAGAGTGGTCAGCCATAATTAGAGACCCCGCTCGACAATCCCCACCCTTCCCCCACTCACCCCTCCCAGAGAAGGAGCAGGCAAGGCCACAGAGATGCCAGCTCCTTTCCCGGAAGAGTTGACATGAATCATTGAAAAGGACAGAGAGGGGGAGGTCAGACTGTGATGGACACACCAACATCTGGAAAGTGAAAGCAAGGTTGCTGGGATCTCTTCCCATGCAGCTTAAAACAACCGCAAAAGAAAGGAACTATCCAAGTAAAGAGTTTATGTGTTTTGAAACAGAGAAAGAAGAAGCCGTTTTATTGACCACAAAATGCTTGGAATGTGACCCTGTTTATTCAACACAGGTGTTTTCCTTACAAAGTCCCCTCCCAACTCTCTCTCCAGATTCCCCAAGGCCCACAGACCTAAGTGTGTTTGCAAATGACTTTCGATAACTCCAAGTGATCCTCATTTCTAGACCCGGTCAGTCAGGCCCAGGTGAGCGGCCTCTGGTTATCTGACACAAAATCTCATGTAAAGAGGGATTCTTGAGCCGGTGGCCTACAGAGGTTACCAGCCTAAGCTTTGCCCCCTTAGTCAGCCCAATCAAGTTGTTGACCCTGGTCTTAGAAGAAAAGACAGGGAATATCCTCCCTCAGACCCTGTTCTAAGGCTTACACCCCTCACAAATAGGGTGGATTCCCTGCTATCTGAGCTAAAACACTCTTGCTATGCTGTTGGTATGGTTGAATCATTTCAGTCATGTCTGACTCTTCCTGACCCTACTTGAGGTTACTAGAGTGATTTGCCATTTCCTTCTCCAGCTCATTTTGCACATGAGGAAACTGAGGCAAACAGGGTTAAGTGACTTGCCCAGGGTCACACAGCTAGAAGGTGTCTGAGGGTGGATTTGAACTCATGAGGATGAGTCTTCCTGACTCTAGGCCCTGTGCTCTATCCACTGAGCCACCTAGCTGTAACCTCAGCCTGTTCACTCTTGGTCTATCTTGAAAGGAGATGACAATGGATGATTAGCAGTATGTTGCCATGAAAAGAGTATTAGACTTAATGTTAGAGGACCTGAGTTCAAGTCCCAGCTCTGCTACTTGCTACCTGTGTGACCTTGGACATTTCACCTTTAGGGAGTCTTAAGTTTCCTCATCTGTAAAATGAGGAGGTTGGACCAGATGACCTCCCAGCTCTAAAGCTATGATCCTATCATCTAGTCTCAGGTACAACTTTCTTTTCATTCCCATTGGCTTGAAGGCCATTTTAAGTACTTTCAGGTCCCTTCTGCTTGGTTCTCAGTTCCAGGGGCTCCATGCTCCATGAGCCTTTTCATACTCAGCTTAAATCATTTGCTTGCCTTTCTTCAATTCCATTGCAGAAATCTCCCCAGATTCACAGGCCTCCCTTCCCAAGAAAGACAGCATGGCATAGTCAATAGGCAGCTGGCCTTGGAGCCAGGAAGTTCTATGTCATACATACTGGCTGTGTGTCCTGCCTGAGCAGGTCACTTAGACCCTCAAGATTCCAGGACAAAAGGGTCAAACACCCAAGAGGACATATGGCCCACAGCACTCTTGGAGTGCTGCAGAACCAGATTAAAATGTAGTTCGGAAATATTTATCAAAATAAATAAAAATGCAATAAAGCATAGGTATGTGACCCTCAGAGACCCTTATGGGAGCTTTCATGGCCTGATGTTTCCATCTGTGTTTAATACCATAGCTCTAGGCAACTCTAAAACTATTAATTAGAGAAAAGGTATTGACCTGCTTTAGGAAAGAGAGTTTCCTCATGTGGGCATTGCCTACATTAATGAAATTACAGGTCCATTCTCTATTCCATACAAAGTATCCAGATTTGAAACTGGAACCTAGGTTGTGAACCTAGGATCTTACAGTTGATAGCCATGGACCAGCCGGTCTAGACCTCTGCTCTGGGGTATGACACCTCTCAGAACCAGAGACTCCAGTCTGGGCATTTCCCAGATGGCTGCCACCTATTAGGTGATACCAGCCCATATAACCTTTTGTTTTCTCCCAGGGATTGGGAGGAAGGGGGTTGGGAGGGAGTTCTTTCACTCACCCACCCCATTCCCTCTGCTGGACATGAACCCTCAAGCCTCAGTTTGCCTCTAAGTGGAGAGAGTTACAGGCCATGCTTTTTTTTACTTTAAATTTTTAAGAGGCAGCATATTGTGATGGGAAGCATTGGTTAGGAGTCAGGAGACATGGCACCCAATTATAGCTCTATCGACCTTAGGCTAGTCACTTACCTCCTCTTGGCCCCAGATCCCTATGTCTCCAAAACATGCAGACATACTCACACATACTCTGCCTCCAGGTCTCTTCTGTTTGGTTTTGCCTCCTCGGTTCCATGGGCCCCACCTTCCATGACTCTCTGCTGTCTCTTCTCCGTTCCGTGGGAGGTCCCACTCTCTTGGCTCCAGCGGGGCTCTCATGACATTCACTCAGGCTCCTCCAATCTCCCCTGCCAGTAGGTGTCCAAGGATCCAGGATGGGAATGATGGACCAAGTTTCCTACAGAGGTCCCCTCGCATGGCCCCGAGCCCTCTTCATTCTGTCCATAGGTTCCCTCTGTCCAGCTGCAGTAAGTTCTAGATGTCTCCCTGGGGCCAGGCTGGGCAATCACCCAAGGCCTTAGGGCTCAGATTGAAGCAGAGAGCTCAGCTACTGAGCCAGGGCCACGAGGAACAGGGAGAGGAATGAGCAGACAGAAGCAACCCAAATGTTGCCTACTTTCCCCCACCTCCAAGGCAGTCCAACCACCCTGCTTAATTTTTAATTGAAATTCCATCCAACAGCCCTGAGGCTGGCCACCCCCATCAGCAAGCATCCTGACAGCCACCTGCCAGGGGCCATGCTGGCAGCAGCTACAGGGAGAGGGGCAGGGAAACAAAACAAATCCACAACTTCATCCTCATGTATATCATGAAACTCCCTTACACTTGTAGAGCACTTGACCATAGGCAACAGGCTTTGCCGTCTATAAATTATTAAATATTACTGTATTTCATCTGCATAACACTCATAAGGTAGGCAGAGGCAGAAGTTATCATCCCATCATACAGCTGAAGAAACTGAGGCCCACACAGGTCAAGTGACTTGCGCAGGGTGATACAGCTAGTTTGTGGCGGAGTTAGACTCTTGAGAAAGTCTATTCCCTACACTTACAGTGTCAAACACATTACCCGTGGGCCAAATGCTTGGAGCAGCACGCCTGTGGACTGCCCAACCATATGTAATTGGAAAATACTTCACAAAATAAATAAAAATACAATAAAGCATAGATAATGTTACTATGTGGTTGTCTGAGTCCATATGTACCTGCAGGAATCCCAAAGTACTGTTTATTGTTGTGCAATAGCTTCAATCATGTCTGACCTTGCAGGACCCCTTTTGGAGTTTTCTTGGCAAAGACACTGGAGTGGTTTTCCATTTCTTTCTCCAGTTCATTTTACAGATGAGGAAACGGAGGCAAACAGGCTTGAGTGACTTGCCCAAGGTCACACAGCTAGTAAGTATCTGAGGCTGGATTTGAACACAAGTCTTCCTGACTCCAAGCTCAGCGCTCTATCCCCTGAGCCACTTAGCTGCCCAAGCACTGTTTAGTGACTCCCACTTCTGAGTGAGCTTGATATCACTATGTTGCACCACACAGACAGGCAGGGGTGGACTGACACACAGATAATGCATTTATTAAGTACTTACTACATACTAGCCACTGGGCTAAGAACAAGAAATATTAAGTTATAAGCTCCTTGACTGTAGGGACTGTTTTTTGCCTCTTTTTGTATACCTATCATTTAATGCAGTGTCCGGCACACAGTAGGTACATAATAAATGTTTATTGAATTGAATTGAAAATACAAATATATGTACATGCATAGCCTATATCAGAGTGCATGCCATCTTGGGGAGGGGGGAGAAAGGAGGAGGAAATTTTGGAGTTCAAAATCTTATAAAAGTAAATGTCTAAAACTAAAAATAAATATTTTTTAAAAGAAGGAAAAAATACAAATATAAACAGACAAGACATTCCCTGCCCTCAAGGAGATTACATTCTAATGAGGGAAAGGCAGCACATAGAGGGGAACTCTATGAGGGGCATGGTGTGCAGCAGCATGGTTTGGACACACATTTCTACAAATCTCAAGTCAGAAGCTGCAACAAAAATGCCCCATCCTAGAGCAAGCAAGTATTTCCCTTCCTCTGTAGTCACCACCCTAGAGCATGAGATAAATCCCCTATTATCTTCTTTAGACTTGGATCTTGGGTCCACAGCCATGTTTGCCCATTCCAGTTCTCCCATCATGATCCGTAAGACATTCACACACTCGGTCTATCATTTTTTAAAAAGAGAATAAGGAATTCTAATGTATAACATAGCTACCATAGGTCAAATGCAGATAAAAGCACAGAACTTCTGAGCTAGAAGGGACCTTCAGAAGCTAACTAATCCAGCCCATAGCCAGAAAATAATTCCTACAGCATGCTCACAAACAGTCATTCAGTCATTGCTTGAAGACATTCAGTGAGGGGAAATGTTCCACCTTCCCACCACCCAAAGCAGATCATCCCACGTTGCAACAATCCTCCAATCAATCCACTCTCCTTTAGGAACTGTGCTTGAGGCCAGGGATCCAAAGACAAAAAGGAAACAGCCTCTGCCTTAAATAGCTTACGTTCTACTGAGGGGAAAATGCAAGCATAGAAGTAGATTCAAAGTACATTCAAATAAAGGTGTAAATTAGGGAGGGGGTGATTAGCAGCCAGAAGGATTGGGAAAGATTTCATGTAGAAGACAGCACTTGAGCTCAGTAATTGTAATTGTTAGGAATATTCTCCCTTCCTCCAACCTACATTTGCCTTTTTGAGATCTCTACAAATTGTCTGGATACAAACAGAACAAATACATTCCTTCTTCGAGCCAACAGCCTTTCAAGCACTTGGAACAGCCTTTCAAGCACTTGCTCCCTAAGCCTCAATTCCCTCATCTATAAAATGGGGACAGTAATGGTGCCTACTTCAGAAAGTTGTTGTGAGAATCAAATAAGATAATGTATTTGAAGCCTTTCCAAACCTTAAGCCTTTTTAAAATTCAATTATCATTATTATTGTTATTATTTGAAGACAGATATCATGTTTCTCCCTGAGCTTTTTTTTCACCAGGCTAAATATCCTTCGTTCTTCACTGGTCATAGACTCTAGACCCTTGACCATACTGGTTATCTTCCTCTAGATGTGTTCCAACTTACAAATATCCTTTCTAGAATGGAGTGTCCAGAATTGAACCTAATATTACAGATGTGGTAAGACCAGGGCTGAGGACAGGGACACTCTCTCCTCCTTATTCTGGGAGTTGTTCCTCTCAGCTCAGCCCGAGATTGTATTCACTCTTTTGGCTTCCATATCACACTGCTGAATCAAACTGATCTAGTAGTCTACTAAAACCCCCAGATCTTTTTCAGATGAACTGCTCTCTAGCCATGGCTGCCCCAGTTCTGCAGTTCTGAAGCCAACTTCTTGACTTTACATTTATCCCTATTAAGATCCATCTTACTACATTCAGCCCTGTCATAATCTTTTTGGATATCAACTGTCATCCAGTGTGTAGTTTTATGTCATCTGTGAATTTCTTAAAGATATCCCTTTATCCAAATAATTGATAAAAATGTTAAAATGCATAGGGGCAAGCACAGATTTCTGGGGAACTCCACTAGAGACCTTCTTCATAGTTGGCATGGAGCCATTAATGACTGATAGCTCCTTGAGTATGGTCATTCAACTAATTCCAAATCTATCTCAATCTGGCCCTCAACCCTCCATTTTCTCCACAAGAAAAGTATAGGATAGCAAAGTATATCAAATGGTTAGCTAAAATCTAGGTAAATGCTCTCCAAGCTCTGGCCCCGCAACTGGCAACATGGCTAAACATACCAAGAAGGTCAGAATTGTTAGTAAATATGGAACACATAACGGTGCATCCCTCAGAAAAATGGTGAAGAAAATTGAAATTAGCCAGCATGCCAAGTATACCTGCTCCTTCTGTGGCAAGACTAAAATGAAGAGACGGGCTGTGGGTATCTGGCATTGTGGATCCTGTATGAAGACAGTAGCTGGTGGTGCATGGACCTACAATACCACCTCTGCAGTCACAGTCAAATCTGCCATCAGTAGACTGAAGGAATTGAAAGACCAGTAAAATCTTCTTATCAAATATCTGTAGCCTATAGTCCAACAATAAATGGGTTAACTTATGGAATAAAAATGACTTTGGTTCTTAATAGTCCAAAAAAAAATCTAGGTAAAAGACAGGGCAGCTTGGAGCCACAGTGGATAGAGCATTGGGCCTGGAGTTAAGAAGATCTGACTTCAAATCCAGCCTCAGACGCTTCCTAGCTGTGTGACCCTGGTCAAGTCACTTAACCCTGTTTGCTCAGTTTCCTCATCTACAAAATGAACTGGTGAAGGAAATGGCAAACTACTCCAGTATCTTTGCCAAGAAAACCCCAAATGGGATCAGAAAGAGTCAGACATAACTGAACGACAAGGTAAAAGACATCAGCAGCATTCTGCTTAACCTTGCATTTTATCAACACTGGAAACAAAGTTTGACCTGTTTTGGATGAAGCTATACTGGTCTTTTGGGATCCCCATTTCCTCATGAACCATCTCTTCAATTATACGCTCTAGAAAATTAAATGCTGTGTGATTACAATGACCAAGCCCGGCCCCAGAGAGGAGTTGAGAAAATACCTCCTTCTCTTCTTGGAAGAGGTGGGGAATGATGGATGAAGAGTATAGCATACACTTTCTGACAAGCCCTCCCCAGCTCTAGGAAGCTTGGCCCTGGACATCTATCCCTTCCCCCTGCTCCCACCATTCCCAAACTCCAGGAGCCTGGGAGCCTTCCCACAAAGGGTGTGGGCGAGGGAGCCAGAGGAAGGCAGGGGACTAACCACCAGCAGATGGGACCACACTGGCCCATCGGAGCACCCTTGGGTACCCTCGGGCAGGCTCCCACCCAGACAGTCTTAGCTACTCACTCAGCCTTCTCTCTGCCAGGGAGAGGCTGAGGGTGGCCTCTTGCTTTCTTCCCCAGTAAAACAATTTAGTAAGTGTTGGCTTTGGGGCAAGTGTTATCTCTTAAGTCTCTGTGCATGTGGGTGTTCTGCGTGTGTGTAACTGTTTGCCTTCCTGTCTCCTCATCTGTGGTTTTGTCTTTGTTCTTTCTTTCTGTTACACTCTTCCTGTCTCTGTCTCCTTGTCTCTATATCCATGTCTGTCTCTAACATTCTCCTTGTCTCCTTCTTTCCCTGTGGTTTTGTCTGTCTCTGTCAGTCTTTCTGCCTCTCCCTTTCTTTGTGTGTAGCTCTGCCTCTCTCTCTTTCTTGCTCATAATATAGAAAACCAAAGCACATATTCATTCTCATACTTATTGAATGCAGTCTTATGCTCTTGCCTCTTAATTTTAAGAAGATAAAGGGAACATTTTGTACCTTTTGCTCCACTCCCCTCAACACACACACAAAAAACAGTCCTAAATAGATTTTTACTTCTGGCGTCCATGATAGAAAAATGTTCCCTGGCCTTTCTTTCAATCTTCTTCTGTAGGCCCAGAACTCTCAAGTTCCTGCAGAAAACTTTCATGAACAGTAATAGTAATAGTGAACATTTCTGGGTGATAGGAAGACTCACCACCACTAGGGGCACCCTTCCTCCTTGCATTCCCCCTTCCTCTGGGCTGCTTGACTCCTCACAAGGATTGGGAGACAGCAATTCCATTTCTTCCAAGGCCTTACCATGTATCATACCATTGCTTCCTACGGTCCTCCAGGCCTTACCACCCATGCTACTCCTACACCCTCCAAGCTCCCTATCACTGTCATCTAACATATGTGGCCCTGGGCAAGTCACTTGACTTCTCTCTGCCTCAGTTTCCTCATCTATACAATGGGGATGATAATAGCACCTCCCTCCCAGGATTGTTATGAGGATCAAATGAAATAATCATTTTAATGCTCTTAGTACAGTTCCTGGCATATAGTAAGTGCTATATAAATGCGAGCTAATATTATGTAACCTAAGGTTACAAGGGTATGCTAGAACCAAGCTTGTGCCTGCTTTTGGAGTCGATTGTTAAATTTTCAATGTGAGCATTATCTCTCAGAAATAGTCAAAAATCAGATCTTGATTTATTATTTTGTTGATTGTTTAGACTTAAGAAAGTAATAGCAAAGGGGCAGCTAGGTAGAATGGTGGATGAGCACCGCCCTGGAGTCAGGAGGACCTGAGTTCAAATCTGGCCTCAGACACATGATACTCACTAGTTGTGTGACCTTGGCCAAGTCACTTAACCCTGATTGTCTTGCAAAAAAAAAGTGATAGTGAAATGTTAATAATGCAGGTTAAATTTTTAAGCAGGGGTATGCATTTTCAGAAAGCCAGTTGTTAAACATTTACTAGTGTACCCCTTCCTAAGGACCGCTGTACTCGGTCATCCACCCCATCGTTGAAACCTTAAGACATCCTTGTGGGCCTTTCCATCTGCTCTGCAGCTGACCCTGATTGTCTACACCGTCTCTCCCAGTTAGAATGTGGGCCCTTAAGAGCAGGTATCGTACTGCTGTTTCTATTTGTCTCCCCAGTGCTCAGCACAGAGCTTGGCACATAGTCAGTGCTTAATACATGCTTTTACATTCATTCATTCATTGATAGAAGACAAAACAGGAAAGGGCCTTGGGCTTCCTTCTGGTCTGATAAGGAGCCTCTAGAACAGAATTCACTTCTTGATAATTCTATCCCAGGCTGGTCCAGCGTTTATTCCCCCAACCCTGACTCCGTTGACTCCAGACAGAGGACTCCCTGGGCTTTCCTGGAGGGCTGTGATTTATCTTTCTGGAAGAGAATGAAGAAAAGGAGTTGGGGAAGAAGGGGAGGGGTCACTGGAGGACAAGAGAGGGAGACAGAGACCAGGACTGACAGAGAGAAAGAGATAGAGACAGAGACAAACTTTCAAACTAGAACTCTATTAACTTATTTCTCGACCCACCCCACTAAACACACACACTTTTACCAAGCACAGATCAGATCTGATAAATGTATTTGCTTTAGAAAGTTCAATGTTGCACCCCTCACAAGGTGCAGTGTGTCTCTAAAGAGGACATGGGAAGAGAAGATTCAAAGATAGGACACGGCATCTGTGTATCTTGTCCAAAGCAAGGCTTGAAAATCGTAGCCTCTGGATATTGCATTCCATCTGAAGCTTTTCATCTTCACTTTAGTTAACACACACACACACATATACACACACACACACACACACACAGCTCGATTTATCACAAAACAAATGCTTGCAGGTCTTGCAGCATAGAATATTTTGGTTTTAAAAGTACGGATATTTATGAAGCAGCTAGGTGGCACAATAGACAGAGCTCTAGACCTGGAGTCAGGAAGACCCAAGTTCAAATCCTACCTCAGTCACTTACTGGCTGTGTGACCATGGGCAAGTCACTTAACCTCTTAGTTTCCCCAACTATTTCAAATGATGATAACAATAGCAACTGTCTCACAGGGTTGTTGTGAGGATCAAATGACATAAAATTTGTTAAGCACTTAGCACAGTGCCTAACGCATGGTAGGTTCTTAATAAATGTTTATTCCCTCCCTTATTCCTTTATGGAAAGGAAAGTAACACCCAAAGCACTCCCATTTTACACATGAGACCCCAAGAAAAGCTACCTCAAGTTCAAAGGATTCTGTGGCTTCACATCAGCCAAAAGTATAATTCCTAAGCCCCCACTGCTGTGCTTCCTTTTACTAGTCTTCCAGCAGACACAAATAATGCAAAGCAAAGGCATTTGATGAAATAGCATTGTAAGAAAAGTAGCAATAGAATATATCCCCCATAAACCCGGAACATACCCTCCTACAAATGAATACACCACTAGTAGAAAGAGTGGCCGTGACTAGGGATTGCGCACGGGGCCATGCGTATAAGGTTCATGAATGACCAGGGCTCACATAGAGAGATAATTCTTTCTTTCAATGCTGCAGAGTTGTCATTGTTTCCTAGTTCCATTATGTGCAGCTCTCCCTATCCCTGTTCCTTGTTGGGTACTGCTCTCTATCAGATGGCACCTAAGAATTTGTGTCTATTTTTTCCTGTCTGGACAAATCAATATGCTTGTCTGATAGATTCTGGATGTTGCTCCTTGCTCCCAAATTCTGGACTTTATCTCTTCAGGGCTGCATATCAGTCATCTGGTAGGTAGAAATTCTCTCCATAATAAGGACAGACTGGCAGCATTTTAACATAGCTAATGTTATGAAGGATCATACCCAGATAAAGAATGAGCAGTGTATCCAGAGGCTATGAATAAGATTTTTCTTTTAATTTTCTGTGTCTGGTGCTAAATCACAGGCCTTTGACCTAAACAACTAGCTGCCTTGGGGTTAGAAATTCCCAAGATCCTTGTGAACTTAGAATACAAATGAATTTGAACCAGAACAAAAATTAAGGAAAGGAGGGCCACCCATCTTGCTTGGAGTCCTGTTTATTGTTTATGGCTGTCACCATCAAGCTGCTTTGTCTCACTTCATTAAGAAGTATCTCAGGGGCAGCCAGGTGGCTCAGTGGATAGAGCACCAGCCCTGAAGTCAGCAGGACCTGAGTTCAAATCCTGCTTCAGACCAAACACTTGACACTTACTAGCTGTGTGACCCTGGGCAAGTCACTTAACCCTAATTGCCTAAAAAAAAGAAAATGTCTCTCACTGCCTGTTTTGCCACTGTTCCCCATAAACCCTGCTAAACTGCTTGTTAGAATCCCAGCTTGAACGTGCTTAGCTGGGTGGTACTTTAGATACTGTGGTTCTATTGGGGGGGGTGGAATTATGGCATAAGTGGGTCATTAAAATCATCCTTTTGTTCTTTCCAGACTTGTTTCAAATGTCCATGACCCTGGGGAGGACAGGCACAGGCACATTTGAGTACAAATGAGCTTTCGAAGGTTTCTTCTCTGATAAGTGGATCTATTCTGCCTGAGAACCTTGGAGGGGAAGGGGTAACTTTTTGCCAACTTCAAAGTCTGGGGACCGTAACTCAGTGCAGGGCCAGGATGTCCCTTTCCTGCCCCCAGCCCTTCCTATATAGCTCATCAGCTGCACTGGGAACCTGGCTCTGCCCTAACCCAGTTATCAGATCATGCAGTTTTAAGATCCCCAAGGAGAAGTAGAGGGAAGGGAAGGAGAGGAGATTTTGAGAGAGCAGACATCAACTATGAGTGATGATCTTAGGCACTGAAGGCCTGGAGCTCTTGGAAGCTCTATCCACACACCAGAGACTGTCATCCTATGTAATGGCATGTCATCTCCTTAACATGTCCCTGAGAGTCACATCTCATTGCCCTAGACACACAACCCTTAAAGGAATTGGGAACATAATTTCACAAGGGGAATCTTCATGCCTCCTGGTGCCTCTGTAAGGACTGAAGGCAAAGGGGAAGAGATTTGAAAGTATGGACTTAAACCCAGATCTTTCTGACTACAAGATCGGGTTGCCTCTTAGGGATTTAAGATAGATTCATTTGGCCTCTTTTTGGCTTTTTTTCGGTAGCCCTTTCCACTTGTGGTAGGATGGGAATTCCTCCCACTGGAGTAATTTTCCAAACCAAACAGATCCATACTTCCACATCTCCCTTGTGGCTTCTCAGACGCATCAAGAGCCAAGTGGGATGAGCTGAGGATCACTTGTCACTGCAGGGTGGGGAGAGGGGAAGGAGGAAGACTTTGTTGATTTTCTCCAGCAAAGCTTGGTAGCCAGAGAGGGGGAACATGAGAAAGCAGATGAGGAAGAGAGCAATTATTATCCATGGTTGGGGGTTGAGGATTTTCCGTTAGGGTGATGAAAAGCCAAAAGGGGCAGAGGGCTCTGATCAGTACAATGGCCAACTATAACTCCCTAGGACTAATGATGAATTATTCTGCCCACCCCCTGACAGAGAGATGATGGACTAAATATGCAGAATGAGATTCATTTTTGTGTGTGGCCAATGTGGGAATTTGTTTTGCTTGACTGTGCATATTAGTGACTAGAATTTGGGGATTTGAGGAAGAGAAAAAAATGCTTGTTAGTTGGGGGAAAAAAAGGAATTTTAAAGAATCCTTCTTGAAGTAGCTGAGTATGGGAGTTCTGGCTGAAGCTAGAAATGACATTCGTCTGGAATTGGGAGGACAGGAAAGGACTGAGGGACTGAAGGTTTCAGTGAGGTCAACAATCAAAATGTAGGAAAGGTGGGGGTTGAAGAATTTGTAGTTGGAGGAGAGAATTCCAGGGTTTGAAATCTTGAGAAAGGAGCAGCTCCAAGTGATAAAAGGAGGCAAAGGGGGATGGAGATAGAGCAAGTCAAGGGTGATACAAGCGTCGGCACCATGGAGCCTGAGGTCACAAAGCATGATGGCAGGTGACCCACAACAGGCTGGCCCCAAGAATCAGCAGGGGCTCCCCCACCCACCTGTGAGAAGATACTTGAACCAAAGCAAATTCATCTGTTAATCTCAGTTTCTCCTTCAGTTGAATGGGGAAGACCGTAACCTTTCGTGTGTCAGGTTGGTGAAGCCTATGGACCCTTTCTTGGAATATTTTCATATGCATAAAATGAATAGGATTACAATGGAAACCAAAATATATCATGAGGTAGCAAGATAGCTTAGTGGCTAGAACATTGGACCTGGAGTCAGGAAGATCCAAGTTCACAGCTGGCCTCAGACTATTTATTAGTTGTGTGACTCTGAACCAGTAGTTTAATCTCTGTCTGCCTACATTTCCTCATCTGTAAAATTCGGATAATAATAACATTTATCTCCCGAAGTGGTTATGAAATTAAAATGAGATCATATGTGGAAAGTGCTTTGGGAACCTTGGAGCACTATATAAATTCTAGGTATTATTATATCGAAAAAACTTATCAAAATATTTTTAACAAGTCTGTGGACTAGGTTTAGAATCCTTGCTCCCTAAAGTCACACAAGATCTGGTGAAATACTCTCAAGTCGCAGAGGAGAAGCTGAGAGAACTGTAGATGGGGAGAAGCCAATGGAATCTTTGGGTCTTTTAACCCCTAGAAACCATTTGGGCTTTGGTTTTTTTTTTTCAGTAGCCCTTTCCACTTGTGGTAGGATGGGAATTCCTCCCATTGGAGTAATTTTCCAAACCAAACAGATCCATACTCCACATCTCCCTTGTGGCTTCTCAGACGCATCAAGAGCCAAGTGGGATGAGCTGTAGATCACTTGTCACTGCAGGGTGGGGAGAGGGGAAGGAGGAAAAGAAAAAGGAGTACATAAGGGAGGCAGCCAGAAGATGACCTCCCACCCCATCAGCTTAGATCACCGTTAATCCTCAGAAGTCTCCAAGGTAACTCAGAAGCTTGGTTGCTAAGCAACAAACCCAGCCTTGGCTTTCTGAGGAATTTTCTGAACAGCTGAGCATAGCAGAGAATGAGCACCTGTACACAAGGGACCTTGAGCATGGGGCTCTCCTGATGCCCCAAGACATGACCTGGCACTGCCAGTGGCCACCTACTGTCAGTCAATCAGGTGCATGTTGAGTTCTCCTTTTCTGCATGTGAGCTCTCTGAGGGCAGGATTGGCCATCACTAGGGCTCAGTACAGAGCCTGGCACTTAGTAAGCACTTAATAAATGATTGTTGACTGACTGACTGAAGGGAGCAGAGAATGACCCTTATGTAATAGTCTAAGATGATACAAGGGATTGCATGTTTAGAGATATTGCACCCCTAGTTCACTTTGTCTGCTTTGCATCTGGATGGAATATCCAGGGCGTCTCAAAAATCATAATAAAGTTTTACACTATTAAAGCTTTTGAAATACCCTGTATAAAAGTGTAATATAAAGAACCTTAGATTGGGAGTCAGGAGAACTAAGTTCTAGAGTGAGGATTGTCATTGAACAGCTGTGTGACCTGGGACAAGTCACACAACTTCTCTCAAATGAGAACGTTGGTGAAGTCATTGAAGCTGTAAACCCTATGTTCTCATGGTTAAGCAAAATATGCTACATGATGTCCTTTCCTCATTAGACCTGCAAGCCATAGACAGATGAAGCAATGTGGAACAGTGGAAAGAGAATTGGATTTGGAGCCAGAAGACCTGGGTTCCAATTTCTGGTCTGCAACTAAATCCCCATGTAGCATTGGCTAAGTCGCTTAACCACACTAGAATTCAGTTTCTTCATCTGTAAAATTAGGAGATTGGACTAGGCAACCTGTGAGGTCCCATCTGGCTCTATGTTGTTTTTGCTGTCCAGCAGTTTTAGGTCATGTCTGACTCTGCGTGACTCCATTGGGGGTTTTCTTGGCAAAGACACTGGACTGGTTCGCCATTTCCTTCTCCAGCTCATTTTACAGATGAGGAAACTGAGGCAAACAGGGTTAAGGGACTTGTCCAGGGCCACTTAGCTGTTAAGTGTCTGAGACCAGATTTAAACGCAGGAAGATGAATCTTCCTGACTCCAGGCCCAGTGCTCTATCTACCTATCTATTTGTGTCCATACCTATATCTATATCTGTATCTCTGTCTTTATATCTGTGATCTATGTGCCCATATCATCCTAGAATCAGACATTTTTATGGGTAGCTTTAATAAAGGAATAACTGGCATACTGGTAAAAGTTACAGGTGATGCCAACTATAAAGAAACCCATTGGTATTTGATTGGTATATAAAAGCTAAGATGTGCCAAGCACTTTATAATTATTATCTCATTTGATCTTTGCAGCAACCCTGGGAGGGAGGTGTTATTATTTTACAAATGAGGAAACTGAGGCAAACAGGGTTAAGTGACCTGTCCAGGGTCACATAATTAGTAAGTGCTGGAAGCCAGATCTGAACTCAGGTCCTCCTGACTCCAGGCTCCATGCTCTTATCCACTACACCACTTACCTGGCATTATATCAGTAAATTAATTTGAGAAATATTGATATTTTTCCTATGTTCAGCCTTCCTAGCCATGGGCTTCCTCCAGGCATTCAGGGTTTCTTTTGCTTCTGCCATTAGGATTTTGTCATTTCTTTATAGAAAATAATAAATGTGTGTGTGTTAAGATAAATTTGATGCCAAAATAATCCATAGTTTTATAATTATTATAAATAGGATCTTTCATTTTTAAATTAATTCCTCTTGGTTTTTATTAGTACCATAGAGGACAGTGAATGACTTTGGGGCCCCATCCTGCTCTTTCTTTAACCCCAATTTGTTTTGTTGCCAAATTCCTTGGATTTTCTAAGCATGTAGTCATGTCATCTGCAAAGAGTTGGTCTCTCTGATTTCTTTTTCATGTGTTATAGGAAAATGAGCTGGGCTCAGGATCCAGTGGAATAAAGAGACTGGGCTGGGTCTCATTTAGGACATTTTTCATTACTTTCCATAACTCCAGATTGTCCCTTGAATCCAAATTTCACCTCTTTCACGACAATGTTCTCTTGCTAATGCATTATGGCTACCAACCTTCAAAGACCACAATGGCAAAAACATTCAAATGACAAATGGCCCATGTGGCAGGGGCAATGTTTCACCTGGTGGGTGTAAACAGGCTGCAATGTATCAACCCTGGCAACAATATGACATATGGGAGAAGTGACAAAAAAAGGCATTAGGAAGGATGGCTAAAACAGTAAGTGAGCTGTACCATGTAGCGAGCACAACCTAAGGGGTACGATAGTATTTCTGCAATACTAAAATACAGCTAAGTCTTGATTAGTGAAAATAATGATAACCCTGAAGTGGTTTCATTTTTCAAGTTCATACTGCATATTTCTAATGGGATAGAATCAATGACCATATTTTGCATAATTATAACTTTGAATAGTGAGAATTCAAATGGACCATTTCAAGGAATTCATTATTCTCACTAATTGAGACCTGGCTGTACATACCTCTTGAATGCTTGTAAAGCATTTTACAAATATTACTTTGATCTTCACAACAATCTTGGGAAGTAGGTGCTATTATTATCCCCATTCTACAGAAGGTAAAACTAAGGCAGGCAGCGGTTACTTTAACCAGTGTCACATAGCTAGGAAGTATCTGAGACTGGATTTGAGTTTAGCTCTGTCCTAACCACAAGTGGAAGGCTCTATCCACTATACTACCTAGCTGTCTCCAGCTAAAATAGAGTGAAGAAAGCCTTCAATGTTCGAAGTATCCTCTATGGAGAACTTATGGGAAGACAGGAATGACACAGGAAAAGAAGGCATGGGTGGGCAGGGAAGGTATCTTTATGTTGTCTGTTACTACAGAGAGTATCCACTAATGAAATTAGGGATACAGGAGAGTACTTAATTGTGATTGCTGATGTTTCTAATACTCTATCAAGAACGATGAAAAGGGACAACAATTTTGTTTATTACTTCAATTTCTTGGTCAGCTGTGACAGCTTTTGCTTTTAAATAGGTGTTTTTCACTATGCAGAAGGGAAAAAAGCCATGTTTTCTAATGTTTTGATTATGAGTTGATACTGAGTTTTGTCAAGGCTATGTCTATTGCTATAATAATGTGATTTCCCCCTTGTTGCTACAATATATCATACAGATCATCTTCCTAACATTGACGTGCCTTCTTGATATATATAACTTGGTCATGGTGAATAATATTTTGAGGTGTTCTACTTGCTAGAACATCTCTAACTGGTATTGGATGTAATATTTTTATGCCAAAACAGTAGGAGAGATTGGCCTATAATCATATTTTTCCGTGTTTTCTTTACCTAGTTTAAAAATCAAGATCAATTTTGCCTTATGAAAATCGATGATTACCACACTTAGTTCTATATTTACTGACACTTATACAACAGGGGCTGGAATTATTTCCTTCTTAGTCCAGCAATACTTGGTTCCCCTGCCCCCATAGGAAAGCACCCGCCATTCCCACCACTACCATTTGTCAATACACTCATCTGATTTAGTTTCAGGGGAAAAAAATCCCCATTTTGAATCACTAAAGTCATACTAATCCCCTTTATTCATTGGAAAGTGGTCCAATTTTCCCCATCCTGGGGCTCTATTTGATTTGCTGCAATTGAGAGTGGAGCAAAGGGTCAGTTATGTTTATTTTACCCTAGGTCAATCCAATATGGCTTACAATATTGCACCACTGCCTAGGTATCCACTGGAAATTACTAGAATTCAGCTTGTAGTTGACCCGGGTCTTCAGCAGTATAGGACACCACCTCTGGCATCTGGATTGTTGCCTGCCCTGCTCACTGGGTTGATCAGTTTCTAGTGACCAGACAGAGACCCAGTGAAAAGGGTCAGTGGCCTGGTGTCTTTTGGCTCCAGGGGCCCTTAATTCCTGAGGGGGGGGGGTCCTACCAAAGGATCATAGATTTAGAACTGGAAGAAACTATAGAGGCCATCCAGTAACCCCCTTATTTTACAGATGAGTAAACTAAGGTCCAAAGAAATTAAATGACTTACCCAGGGTCATACATCTAGCAAATATCAGGGGCAGGATCTGATCCCAGATCTTCCTGCCTCCAAGTCTATTTCTCTAAGTGGTTTCTCCCTGGTATCCACAAGCCAGGTTGGAAAACCTCTCTGGCCTTTCTACCCTTATCTCTTCCTGTGAAATTGGACTATCTGCCTTTCTAGTTTTTCTGTGTTAATTTGGAGTAGCCAGAAGGCAGATGATCTTTCTTTCAGTGCCCACTTCTTCTTCCTCATTCTCTTTCCTTATTCATTATGCTTTGCCTTTAGGCTCCCTGGGCAACATTCCTGGTTTGACTCATTGCTCCACTAAGTCCATCATTCTTGGGTGATTTGGACACCAGGAGCCCTGTCTGGCCATCCTTGCATGGAGGGGCCCATTTTTCTTGATGGCTGCCTCTTGAGAACTAGAGGACCACTGTCAGAAGCCAGACCAGGTGAGTTTTTACAGGGTTAAAAAAAAAGAGCAGAGTCTCCTTTATGTGATATTGACAAGCCTCAAATGCTGCCCTTATGGATAAGCATGGCCTTTTTTTTTTTTAACATTACTGACTTAATTTTTCCACTGAAACCACTCTATTTAAGTTGCCTCTTCCTCATTGGGTAGTTTATAGCTTTGTAAGTATTCTTTCCATTTCCCTAAAGATCTACAATTGATTTCCACATAACTGTCCAGCTTTTCAGCTTAAATCCATGTCTTTTTTTGCATTGTGTGTTCCTTGTAGGTAGCAGCATATTGCTGGGTTGCTATCATTATTTTAATCCATCCAGTTACTTTTTCTTTTTATAATTGTAATTAGCCCATTTGCATTTAGCATCCTTTTGGGTTTTTTCCATTTTTAGTCTACTTTCATTCTTGTCAGAAGAGAGTATAGTCTTTCTCACTCTAACTACTCCAATTACTATCACTGAATCTAACTTCATTAACCAAACTATCATCCTTTATTTTTAAAGTGTTATTGATACATTCTGTCTTTACATTAATACCTTATGCCTTTATATTGATACCTTGTCATTTCTGTATATTCCTGATATCAGCAGCACCTACCCCAGTGAGTGTTACTCACAAAAAGTTATGAAAAATCAACCAAAATATCAATGTCATCTGATAGTACTGTATATAAAACATTTCACATTCACTCTGCCCCACCATTCCAAGGAAAGGAAAGAGATAGATTCTCATCCATAACTTTCCTTTTCAGAAAAAAAATACCATTTTTCTAGTCTCCCAGGTTCATAACTTTCTTAATTCTTCAATATCCCTCATCCCCCATATCCAATTAGTTATAAATCTTGCTGTTTCTACATCTATAACATCCTTCCAATCTGATCCCTTACCTTTATTCACATAGCTGCCACCTTAGTTCTGGCCATCATGACCTCATGTCTAACTTACTCAAATAATCTCCTTATTGATTTCTGTCTCTCAAGTCTCTCCCCATTGTAGTTCCTCCTGCTGACTGCTACCAAGGTAATTTTCTCCGATCCCGATGTGACCATGTCATTTCTCTATTTTATAAACTCCAGTGGCTTTCTAGTGTCTCTCTTACAATATATAAACATCTCTATTTAACTCTTAAAGCCCTTCACCCCCTTGGCCCCAATCTATCTTTCCAACCTCATTGTTCTTTACTCCCTCAACCTACACTCTTCCATGCAGCCCAACTGGGCTTCTCTCAGCTCTTCACGTGTGACATTCTACCTTACTGCCCAGTATCTCCCACACCCAGAAAGCCCTCCCTCCTCACCATAGAATCTCTCTCTTCAAGATGCAACTTAAACACCATCCTCTATATGAGTCTTTCCTGATTTCCCCCAAATTTCAATGCCCCACAGATAATAATAAGCGGCAGAACTTGGATTTGAACTTCTGCCATTTGATTTCAAATTCAGCATTCTTTGGGGACCAAACATCTCTTTCATCCCCAAGCTTCCCAGCTTGAAGTCCATCAGTTTCCTATTGAAACTCTGATACTCCCCCTCAGCTATTTCAGCATACTAAATAGCAGATCAGTTAACCCTTTTTGAATCCCTATGATCCAAGCCAGCTTTACCATCTTGCCAGACTTCTTTTTGCCAAAGGGCATGGAATATCTGACCACTTCCAAATAGTTCCCCAAGCAAAAGTTGCTGAGCTATAAGAATGGACTTATACTTTGGCAGTGGAGCTGGTATAATGAGCCAACAGGTTGTTTTTCAAGATATCCTGCATCCTTTGGCCCCAAAGCCAGTGGGCTGCTGAGCTAGGAAGAAAGCTCAAATAAGAGGCAGTTTGCCCCTGCACACTCTCTTTTTAAGCAAAGAAGTTAGTCACAATCCAGCCCTGGTTACATTTTGCCACTCCAATCCAACAAGCAAGATACCCTATACCCAGCGACAGGTGAAAGGGGTCCCACATCTAAAGGATCTCTTCACCTGCATTCCTAACTTTTTTGCCCCCAGGGGAAGCCCTGAATGAAAGGAATACAATATGTATGTCATTTCCCACCAACCCAATCTGCTGACAGCAGCCAGGAAGGGCCGGGAGTTCCCAGGAACCCTGTGACACAGAGCTAGCTTGTCCTCTCCTTCCACCAAGCATGTCGTCATCATATCACCAAATGTTCACCTTTATAGGACCCTCAGAGATGAGTTCATTGAAACCTTCCTAAACTCATCAATGACTTCTTTTCCACACTTCCAGAAAGCTGTGCTCTAATCTCTTCTTAGATTCTTCCAGTCACAATGTAACTTGTACTTTTCGTTACTGGCCAATTCTCATTATTCTTTTCCTACCTCCTATCTGCCTGTTGAACTCCACCCCAGGACCACCCTGGGATCTGATAAGTGACCATTCAACTTCTCTTGCCTACCTTCTGCACATTCCCAACTCTTCTTTACATGTAATTTTTTCTCATTTTAGAATATAAGCTCCTTGAAGGCAGGGCCTAGCTTGCTTGCTATAGTATAGTATAGTGCCTAGCACATTTGTTGTTGTTCAGGTGCATCCAATTCCTTGTGACCCCATTTGGGGTTTTCTTGGCAGAGATACTGCAGTGGTTTGCCATTTCCTTCTCCAGCTCTTTTGACAGATAAGGAAACTGAGGCAAACAAGGTTAAATGCTCACCTTGCTCAGGCTCACACAGCTAGTAAGTACCTGAGGTTGGATTTGAACTCAGGAAGATGAGCCTTCTTGACTCCAGGCCTGGGTCTCTGGGCATTATGGCACCACCTAGCTGCCCCAGCTAGCATATAGTAAGTACTAAAAATAAATAAAGTGGGGCAGGTGGGTGGTGTAGTGGATAGAGCACCGGCCCTGGAGTCAGAAGGACCTGAGTTCAAATTTGGCCTCAGACACGTAACACTCACTAGCTGTGTGACTCTGGGCAAGTCACTTAACCCCAATTGTCCCATAAATTTAAAAAAATTTTTTAAACCTAGACAAGTCACTTAAACTTGTTTGCCTCATTTTCTTCATCTGTAAAATGAACTGGAGAAGAAAATGACAAACCACTCCAGTATCTTTGCCAAAAAACAAAACCTCAAATGGGGTCATGGAGAGTCAGACACAACTGAAATGACTGAACACCAACAATAAATGCATTAGTCTACAGGACACTGAATATAAAAGGATGATGACAGGACCCAGGACCATTTCAAGCTGAACTCCATCCAAAAAGATGAGAATGAGATAACAATAATCACCATTATAATAGTTACCATGTGTAATACTTCAAGGTTTACAAAGCTCTTAACATCCTATCTGATTTGATCCTCACAGCTTCCCTGTGAGGCAGGTGCTATTATGATCCCTATTTCACAGATAAGAAAACTGAGGCTGAGAAAAGTTTTGTAACTTGCCTGGGGTCACATAACTAGTAAATGTCTGAGGCAGGATCTGAATCCAGAATAACAGGGTTCTGGGAATAGGGAAAGGGAGAGACCATCTGATCTTTGTCTGAGGTCTCAAAGTTATCTAGAGGTTTATGGTTGCCCAGAGGTCCTCAGAGCAACCTGGACTGTGCTTAGAACACAAAAAGTTAGAGCTAGGTGTGATTTTAGAGATCATCTTAGCCAACCCCTTTATTTTTCTTTTTCCTTTTCTTTTAAACTTAAATTCACAATAGAGAAAAGAAAAAGAAACCTATTATAAACTTAAACATTGAAATTAAATGCAAAATAAGAAAAGGAAAAAAAGCATGTCATGTGCACAGCAGAATGTAAGAGAGGATTCAAAATATATGGCAATAAATTTCCATTTCAAGAAAGCTTATATAATAAATACTACACATTGTGTTGAGAGCAGTCAATCTTTTCTTTGCTTCCTTGTAAGTTTTCTTTTGTTCTTTGCTGTGCACTTTTTACTTTATTCTTTTTCCCCCTTCCTCTCCCCCTCCCAGGCTATAATTAAGCAGGGATGTATTTATATGTAGCTATATATACATATATGTACACATGCATGCATATATACATAGATACATACATATATAGGGAAAAACTCAGAAATTCTACTTCTGATCTTTGTTTTTATGTTTGTGTGTAACTCCCTCATTTTTTCATGGGAAAACTGAGGTCCAAAGAATTTGCCCAAGGTTATACAAAGTCAGGATTTGAAATCAGGTTTCTCACCTTCTAGCCATTATGACATTTTAAAAATAAGCCTCTGTTCCCACTCCATTACTTTCCCCTCTTTTTCCTCCAGTTTCTTAGCCCCACTGCCCCTTCTCCATAGAAAGGGTCATTTGTACCAACCATCCCTGAGGGGCCTGGCCACACACTAAGTCCCATGGATAAATAATAAGAGATAGACAGAAGGCCTTCAGTCCTTCTAGCTCCCAACCTTGACTTGGATTCAGGAAGACCTAGGTTTGGAATGCTGCCTCGGACTTGCTGTCTGACCCTAGGCAAGACCCTTGAATTCTTTGGACCTCAATTTTCTCATCTGTAAAATGGCCTCTAAGATCCCTTCCAGCTCTAAATCTACAAGCTTAGATCCACAACTGAAATCTCTACTGAAAGTCCCCAAGGAGTAAATCCTCCACCCCATCCTTGGTAGACCTCCCTCATTGACATGACCTCTTTGCTAACCTCTGCCTTTCCTGCTTTGGTATCCATATCTTTTGTTTCTTAGTATTGTAAATATAGTCCTCCACTTGGGGACATGTTGTGGAAGGCATCAGCCCTTGTGCCTCTGACAATAACACCTGCTTCAAAAAGAAAAGGTCATCAAGATGAGGGATTGGCATAAAAATAGCCAGATGGCCACACAGACACCTGGACTCTCTGGGAGGGAGATAACAGATCAAGGCATCATTGCAGGGAGCTTGAGTCCCAAGAGAATGCCCAGTGGCTCTGAGGACTCTTTCCAGAGAGATGAGAAGATGAGATGAGAGATGAGGCCAGCAAATGGCTCACTTTTTTTCACCCTTCCTCTGGGAACATTTCCTCCCCCACCTGAGCTAGAGACACAGGACTGGAGTAGGGGAGAGAAATTATGTCGGACAGCAGATAAGACAGATTGGCAGAGAAAACACAGAGAAATGCCACCAGTTCACAATGACTCTGGGTGTGTCACTCCCCCCCTTGGGGGTTTTCTATATACAGGAATAGCCCTTAGGACTTAACTAGTCCAAGGTAATAGAATTTAAATCTGGTAGGGGGTCTTAGAGACTCTTCAGTTCAGGAGTTCCTAGAGTCAATGGGCCTCTATGGGTAGATTTCTGGGAGTCTGTAAGCTTGGATTACATCTTTATTATCACCAGCCTTTGGTTTCCTCTGTAATTATGTCTATTTAATTTTGAGTATTTTAATTCATTATTCTGGGAAGGGGTCCAGAGGTTTCCCCAGACTGCCAAAGAAGTTGAGGACATACAAAAAGGTTAGTTACCCCTGGGGTGGTCCAATTGACTTGTTTTATAGATAAGAAAAATGAAATCTAGAAAAGTTATGAATTCCTCAGGTCACAAAGGCAGCCAATAGGGTCAGGAGTAGAAGCATGGCCCTTTTGCTCTGAACCCAGTGTTTTTGAGTGTTTTCTTCTTGACCTCAACTCTTAAATTTTACAGATGAGAAAGCTGAGGCCTGAATAAGAGAAGGAATTTTCCAGGGCAGCTAGGTGGTACAGTGGATAGAGTACCCACCCTCAAGTCAGGAGGACCTAAATTCAAATCTGGCCTCAGAACAAACACTTGATACTAACTGTGTGACCCTGGGCAGGTCACTTAACCCCAATTGCTTAAAAAAAGAGAGAGAGAAGGAATTTTCTGAAGGTTATACAATGAGTCAGTGTCAGAGTCAAGACTGGATTCCAGGACTCTTGAGGACCAATTTAAGAATATATCTTCACTGATTACCATGCCATAGTTATAATAGCCAGCATCGACATAAATGCTTTAAGATTTGCCAGGCACTTGCCAAGCATTTTATCTTCACAATAACCCCAAGAGATAGGTGTCATTGTTATTCTCATTTTACAGATGCAAAAACTGAGGCAAAGTTAAGTGACTTGTCTAGGGTCCAAATATCTGAGGCCAGAATTGACTCAGATCTTCCTGACTCCAGATTGAGCCCTGTTCCACCTAGATGCCCTGCACAATGTTTGGATAGTAGTATCTAGAAAGAACCTCTAGTCATCTCTACAGCATACCACAGATGTTCTCTCCACACACCTCCCATTTTTAATTTTCTGTTATTTCTTGTCTTAGAATGGAAGCTCCTTGAAGGCAGGTTCTCTTTGGCTTCCTTGTATTTGTATTCTTCCTGCTTAGCACAATGCCAGACATGTAGTAAATACTTAATAAATGCTGATCTATCTATCTACCCAAAAGTCTACATGACTTCCCTCCCCCAAGCAATTACTGCCTGGCCTCACGATTCTCCCAAGCTCCCTAAGTTTAAAAAATAAATGTTGGTCCCATTCCAAGGCTTCAATTCACCATCAGAGAAGTCTCTGCACAGACAGTCTGATGAGTTCAGCAGAGACATGGTTGGGAAGAAACTCTAGCATCTGACTGGCAACTAGTTAAGTTAGTGACTAAATTCTCAAACTGTAGCACCAGACTCCAGAGGTTTACCTGTCTGGGGTGGGAAGGCTTGGACTTGACCCAGGGCAGAGCCCCCTAGGGAGAAGCTAAGTCTAGGAGGAAATTAGGGAGCTTTTCCTGGACACATAAAGAAATACTCAGGGTGCTATTAGATGAAACTTTCCCAGAGCCTCCTGTCCCAGTAACAACCTGGTGCTATGCAGAGAACACTGCCAGGAAACCTGGGTTGTAATCCCAACTTGAATGTTCAGCTTCCTTATCCATCTACTATTACACAGAGCAGTCCTAGGCAATTAATTGTCCAGCAATGGTAAATATCTCCTCGGGTAATGCCTTTTAAAAAAAACAGTCTTATGACCTTTGTGCTGCAAACCGGAAGGAAAGGAACTCCTAACTGGCTGAGCAAGTGCTAGGAGTGATGAGCAGAAGTTACATTTCTAATGGTATTTTATATAACCAGTGTTTGGTGAGAAGGGGCTAAGCTCAGGGCTCTCCTCCCCTTTTAAGGAGATCAAAGAAGTGTCTTTCTTTCTGAATTCAGACTCATACCACTAGACTAGAGATATTTTAGGGATGACACCCACAGAAGACTATTACTAATAGTAAATATCAAGAAAACCTATTAATCTAAGCAAAAGAACAAATAGAAAAAGAAGTCCTACGGATTAGAAGATACTGAGGAATATGCAAGAGTAGACAGGCTCTTCAGCTGGGAGCGAGAAAAGATTTAAGGTCAGTCCAGGAGAGAGGGAGCAGGGAGGGATAGAAAAAGAGAGATGGAAGGAAAGAGAGGAATAAGGAGAGGGAGGAAAGGGGAAAAAAGGGGAAAGAAAGAGGGAGGGAAAGAATGACCTCACCCATGAATGGTCCACTCTCAGCAGCCTCTAGAGTTGCAAGTCATGGAGGTCAAGGAAGTCAAGAAATGGCTTCCCACACATGTCCTCAGCTCTGAGGGCTGCATTCCGCCATTCCAAAGTCTGTGCCTCTTTCTTCCTCTGTGTCTCTGACTCTCTCTCTCTCTCTCTCTCTCTCTTTCTCCATCTGTCTCTGTCTCTCTTTCATCCACCTCCTTCCTTGAGACCTAGAGTACCTCTCTCAAAGTGTCTGAAGTGTCTGCCACTTACACAGATACATATCCTGACATTCAGCATTCTCTCAGCCAAACATGAGTCATATCTCTCTCTCTGCATGAAAGTCATTGTGCTATCACCCAAGAAGGTGTTAGAAGATGAAACAATACCACTAATTAATCGATCTGATAATGAACTAGTCAGCCAGTTACGTTGCCAAGAGCTTTGAAGGAATGGGACACAGGTCACAAAAATTTTCATGCAAGTATAGTCAATGATATATAAAAGAAATGGGAAGGAAGATCATTCATTGGATCACTGTATCATGAGAGGTGATGAGGAGCGATGCGAAGAGCACTAAATTCAAAGGACCTGAGTTCAGATCCTGACTGAGCCACTTTATGACCTTGGACACATCACTTAATTCCTCTAGCCTCAGTTTGTCATCTCTAAAATGAGGAGATTGGACTAGGTGACCTCCCAGGTCCTTTCCAGCTAATCTTTCTCCGTATTCCTCTCCAGGTGTGGGTTCAATGGAATTTGAATCTCTACAGGTTTGGGAGTGAAAAAAAAGATGTGAACTTTCTCAGGTGAGGTCAGTGTCTCTTTCTGCCACTACAAGGGGCTGACATGGGGATTCAGGAACACCTCAGTGTCCTTTCACACCCATCCCCTCTCCCAGGGAGTAGATGTATGGTGGGACTCAATCTCTTCTCACAGTCTTCTAGCTTTCTCTTAGTCCCTCAGACCAAGAGAATGTTTTGAGGGAGGGTAGCAGTACCTGGCTTCATCGGAGTAAGGGGACAAAAGAAATTCCTGAGTCTGGATTTACATCTTGGGATCCCCTCAAACCCCCTCCCTGACCCTAGCATGGTGATCAGTCCAGAGCAGGAGTTTAATAAATGCATGTTGAATTGAATTGAACTGTCCCTAAGGTCTTCCAGCTCTGAGAATTTGTTTCTTAGTGAGTTTCTGAGCTCAGGAAAGAAAACATTTCTGGTTGATTAATGGTACCGAATCCATCATCAGACACAGGCATTAGACCAAACAAATCCATTATTGTGCGTCTCTGAAAGACCACAGAGTCTCTCATGTTTATATTCACTTCTAGACATGCTCAGCTCTCCAGAAAAACTCAGATCATCTTTGTGTGGAAATCACCAATCTGCTAGTTATACTTCACAATTCCAAATGAGATGGTGGACCCAAATCCAGAGTCCCTGGCCACTGTTGGGCTTTGAAATAATATTGAAATAATATTAACTCTATTTCTTCAGAGAATGTCAGAACTGGAAGGGGCCCTTAGAAGTCACTAAGTCCAATCCTTTAATTTTTACAGATGGGGAAACTGAGACCCAGGGATTGCTCAAAGTCACATCACGTGTCAGTGTCAGTGCCTAAATGAAAACCCAGGTCTTTTGATGCCAGGTAACATCATATTGCTTTTGCTTTCATATTTAGTCATTATTTTTAGAGTTAGCAAGGGGCCCCAGAGGTCATCTAGAACAACCCCCTTGTTTGGCCAGTGAAGCCAAGAGATGCTAAAAGACCTGTCTAAAGTCACACAGTTAACAAGTAGAATAGCTGACACTGGAACCCAAGTCCTTGGGATCCTCATACAGTGTTCTTTTCTGCTCTGATGGAGTTTAAAGCTGGTTTAAAGTTCTCTCTCTCTCTGTCTCTCTCTCTTTCTGCTGTCTCTCTGTCTCTCTGTCTCTGTCTCTCTGTCTCTCTCTCTGTCTCTCTCTCTGTCTCTCTCTGTCTCTCTCTCTCTCTCTCTCTCTCTCTCTCTCTCTCTCTCTCTCTCTCTCTCTCTCTCTCTCTCTCTCTCTCTCTCTCTCTCTCTCTCTCCAGCACACCTCCTCCCCTACAAGCAATAGCCATGGAAATTTCCGGAGAAAAAAATAAATTAATCTCATCAAGAGAAATCTGAAGATATGAATAATTGAAGAAGCCCAGTCTGCCCACCCAGAGACATTATTGAGAATGGATGGATAATTGTCCAGGAAAAATGGGTCCCTAAGAAGACAGCTCACTTCAAACCAACCACAGATTGGGAGGAAGGAGATGAAAATGCTGATTTCTTTCAATTTCCCAGCAATTCAAATGTATGTATACACACACATAAACCTACACCTCCCCAGGAATCCAGCTTCTCCTAAGGCAGTAAGTTTCCAGCTATGGATACTGTCTCAGGAGGTGGGGGGGGGGGGGCTTTTCCTGACTCTTAAAAGGTCTTTGTATGATAACATCCTAGGGGCCTGGGAAAGAAACCCTACTCTCTCCCCCTCCAAAAAAAAGTGATAGCAAGAGCACTGAATCCAAAGGGGGAAAAATACAAAAGAGTTCAAGCCCCAACTATGTGACTTTGGATAAGTCTCTCTTCTTTTCTGAACCTCATCTATACAACTGCCTTCATCTATACAAGTAGAAGACTGGATTAAACAACCTCAAGAGCCCTTCCAGTTCTAAATGCTATGGGCCAAACGTCCTCTCCCATTCTCCATGAAAAGTTTTGTTTATTTCGTGCTACTGACCTCCACAAAGTCTATGCTTTGGCCAAACTGGAATCAATATAGGAAGAAAGTCAACACGGAGAAGCAGTCATTCAAAGGGGATGATATCCAAAAAGATGACCTCTGGTCTTACAGGTCTGCTGGTGAATGCCCAAAGTGTGGGAGATTCTTGGGCAAAGAGATTTTGTGAGTCATCCATGCATCTTGGCAGCCAAAGAAGGGAGCCTGTCTTAGAAAGTATTAAGCAATACCTCCCATAGTGAGGGAGCTAACAGCTCAGCCATCTTCTGCCCAGGTTAGACCTCATCTGGGATACTATATTCAGGGATAGGTTAGTCTAGACTCCCTCTGAGGTCCTGCTGAGCTGCCATGATATCTGTGCTTTCTAGTTAAGCTGGCTTCTGAACATCTCCTCCACTCATCCCTGCCTCTACGTCTATACGCTTGATGTTCCCTGTGCCAAGAATGCCCTCCCACTTCTTTGTCTAATAACTCCTGTCCATACTTTAAAGCCCAACTCAAATACTGCCTCCTCCATGAAACCTTCCCTGATTTCTCCCATCAGTGATGACCTTCCCATAAAGCCTCAGATAGAATTTTATTCTGTGCCTCTTTGATGCACTTAACATTCAATATTGTGCATTATAATTATCTGGGTTTGTATCTTACTGTGAGCTCCATGAGGGGAAATTGTGCTTTCCACAACCCTCATATCTTCCCCAGAATGTGGAATATGGAACAGGCCTACAATAAATATTTATCAAGGGCAGGAATGGCCTCAGATACCTGGAATCTCTGTTACAAAGGAGGTGGAAGCTGGTGGATTGCTTGGCTCAAGAGTTCTGAGCTATAGTGGTCTAAAACCATTTGAGTGTTTGCATTAAGTCTAGCATCAGTATGGTGAGTGCTGGGGGTGAGGTACAATCAGGCTGTAAACCAACTCATGTCAGGAACAAAGCAAGTCAAAGCTCTCATGACAACCAGTTGTGGGGTTTTGGCTGTGAGTAGCTACTTAACTTCCAGCCTGGGCAAGAGAGAGAGAGAGAGAAGGGAGAGAGAGGGAGAGGAAGGGAGGAATGAAGGAAGGAAGGGAGGGAGGGAGGAAGAGAGGGAGAAAGGAAGGAAGGAAGGAAGGAAGGAAGGAAGGAAGGAAGGAAGGAAGGAAGGAAGGAAGGAAGGAAGGAAGGAAGGAAGGGAGGGAGGGAGGGAGGGAGGGAGGGAGGAAGGGAGGGAGGGAGAGAGGAAGGAAAGCTATGTCAGAGGTTTAGAATTCCCCCATTAGAGTTGTTCTCTTGAGTCTGCCATCTGTCCTTTTGTGAAATGTGAATATACTTTAGAGGGTTAAAGAACAAAGAGGACATCCATCATCCCCTCCTTGGGGAGAATTCCTTCTGTCTAGCTGCTTCCCTCCTAATCCTTTCTGAGAATGGCAGTTAGTCCTAAAAGAATGGGAGCTTGGACAAGTTGTCAGACAAAAATGATCTCTGGCTCTTTATGGGACTAAATCCTAGAAGATCCAAGAGGCCTGGCCATTGAGACCACTGTTTGTCTTCTTGCTAGAGCCACTAGCAAGTTCCACAGGGAACATCAACTCACCCCTATAAGGATAAAAACAAGATTTGTGATTCATTTGGTACGAGATTTCCCTGAAAAGGAAATTTCCCCTACCAATGCACATCAACACCTTCTGTGCCACTTAGAGAGAAACTGAGACCTGAGGAATTGAGAGGTGAGATGACTTTCCCTGGGTCACACAGTCATTAAGTGCACCCAGGTCTTCCTGACTCCTCTCCCATTACAGCATGCTGCCTCTCCACCCACTACCACATGCCTTCTATATGCAAAGTTGCTCTCCCTTGCCTCAGAAAATAACAGAGTTTGAAAAAATAGTCCTCCACTCTCTAGCTTATTCTAGAGCTGTGGGCTCCACAGTGAGGTACATTCACAGAAGGTTATATACAGGACTACCAGTTGATGATTTTAAGGTGAAAATATTAGAACATCTGTTTATATTTACTTTTTGTAAGAGGTGTATAGGATATTCATGGAGGACAAGCACCTCCAGTGTGAGGACTTGCCCAGCCCTTTTCAGGGTGCTTCATCCACCTTTGGTGTCCACCTGGCACTCAACTCTCACCTGTGGCTCTAAGAAGCTAGAGCATACACAGTAGCCATCCCCAGTAAACCATCTTGGCAGACAGGCTAAACCAGATTGAGGGTAACTGACAGGCCTCAAACCTGTCAGTGAGTTAGAGGGATGTCTCCCCCAAGCATATAAAGATTTATCCTGGCAGAATAGGTGGATAAAAACAATTTGTTCCAACAGCCATGAAGGCAGCTGAAGCAGGTGTTGTGGATGGCTTAGAACTTGGTCAGACATCAAAGTTACCAAGGTCCACTGCATCCTGGGCCATCACCAGTTGTCCTGACTTTTTTCTTGCTATTGGACTTCAATGACTCTGAAAGAGAAAATGAGGCTGACAACTTTGTGCAACTCTGCCTCACTTAAATCCAATTCATACTCGAGTCGAGACATCACCCCATGATGTCATTGATTCTTTTCAAAAACAAAGGATGAACAACTTTTTAAATCAAATAAGAAAGCAAGATTTACTAATGCATAAGGACCCTAGTGTAAGGTGGTCACATACAGCATATGAGGAATCCTGAGGGAAGAGTAAGAGGTCCATAATATGGAGGCATTGATGTGGTGCCATCCCTCATTGGGTTTTCAAACATATTACCATTTTCATGTACTCTGCTAAGTGAAATTAAAGATCATATTCTCTAGTTTCAGCTAAACTCACCCATAAAATGGAAAAGTATCTAAAATGTGACTGCAAAGAAACTGCAGATTAGAGATAATATAAATAGGGGAAACACAATTAAAGAACAATAAAATGACAGCAGACTTTGCCTACTCCTATGCTAAAAAGTTCTTGATTAGTCATATTATGAGGTAAAAATTATCCTGATCTATTCATATCTGACAAGTCATCCCCCAGGTGAAATAATCAATGATTTTAAATTGACAATAATTTCCAATAATAGGAAATATGGATTAATAGAGGCTGCATGAGTTTTCAGACAAAGAAATCAAAGCTATCTATAATTATATGAAAAAATGCTACAAATCACCATTGATTAGAGAAATGGAAATTAAAACAATGCTGAGGTGCCACCTCAGATTGGCTAATATGACAGAAAAGGAAAATGACAAGTGTTAGAGGGGGTGTGGAAAAATTGGGACATTAATGCACTGTTGGTGGAGTTGTGAACTGATCCAACCATTTTAGAGAGCAACTTAGAACTATGTCCTAAAGGGCTATAATATTGTGCATACTGTGACCCAGCAATATCACTACTAGGACTGTATCCCAAAGATATTTTTTAAAAAGGGAAAAAGATCTATATGCACAAAAGTATTTATAGCAGTTTTTTTCATGGCCAAGAATTGGAAATTGAGGGGACACCAATCAATTGGGAAATGGATGAACAAGTTGTGGCATATGATTGTATTGGAATACAATTGTGCTGTAAGAAATGACAAATGGAATACTTTCAGAAAAACCTGGAAAGACAATGAACTGATACAAAGTGAAGTGAGCAGAACTAGGAGAACATTGTACACAGTAGCAGTAATATTGTATGATGATCAACTGTGAATGACTTAGCTCTTCTCAGCAATACAATGATCCAAGACAATTCCAAAGGACTTCTGATGAAAAAATGTTATCCAAATCCAAACAATGAACTGATGGAATCTAAATGCAGATTGAAGCATACTTTTATTTACTTTATTTTTCTTGGGGTTTTTTTGGTCTGTGTTTCCTTTCACAACATGACTACTATGGGAATATGTTTCAGATGACTACACACACATAACCTATATCAGATTGCATGCATTCTCAGTGAAGGAAGAGAGAGGAAGGGAGAGAATTTGGAACTAAAATTTTTTTAAATGAACATTAAAAATTGTGTTTACATGTAATTGGAAAAGAAATATAAGTTTTTTAAAAACATAAGGCAGCATGGCAAAAGGGATAAAGAACTGATGTCAGAGCCAAGATGACCTGGGTCAAGTCCTGTCTGATACATCCTGGCTGTGACCTTGGGCAAGTCACTTAACTTCTAAGTACTCTAGGGAATTTACTAAGACCATAAAGTACAGAGAAGTTTCCAGCTTAAATCAGTAAAGTTTCCCCACTAGCAAGTTCCCTATACCAGTGAAATTATGGGTCAAATTCCTGTCTCTCTATAGGAATCTACTATCACTAATGTTGAATACCATCTTAAATACATATTATGCCTTTAGCTAGTACCTAATGGTGGGATGAAGTCCTTACATAAAACTAAGATTTTGTTACTGAAAATTATTTGTGTGTCACAGATACAACTGTCATCTATACAGCCAATTAGCATTTATTAAGTGCCTACTATGTGCCAGGCACTGGAATAATAGATTATATAAATAAAGACCAAAAAAAGAAGCCTATTACATACACTAAAAAAACTCTTGTAATCAGTGGAGGGGGTGATAGAGCATAGATACAACTTCTCTACTGGTTCTGCTCTGCTCCTACACTCATTTCAGTTATCCTTCACGGTACCCCTTTAACAGGCCCAGAATATGGATCATAGAGCACAGGTTTAGGGTAGGAAGGGACCTTGGAGGACCTTTAGGCCAAACCCTTCATCTTACAAATGAAGAAACTGAGGCCCAAAAAAGTAAACTGAGTTTCCAAAGGAGTTAGCAACAGGGCCAGGACTAGAAGCCAGATACCCCGATTTTAATTTGAGTAGGAAGAAAGGAAAGTGGGTGGGAGTGTTAAAATCAGAGACACACCTGAAAAAAAAGGGGTAGCAAGATCAGAAGAAGGTGGCCAATGGCTTTGGGCAATTCACTTAAATAAACTCTCTAGGCCCCCATTTCCTAAGATGATTCAAGTAGATGATCTTCGAGGCTTCTACCAGTTCTAGATCCCATGACCTTAGGTAACCTGAGGCCAGGATGTGGCCAAATGCTATCCCAGGGAGCCAAATAGGTACAGGACAAAGGTTATTAGGAAGCTCAGGGCCTTGAGCCAGGACTTAGGGAGCAGCCAAATTTGGAAATTAGCACAAGAGAATACCCAAGTGCTAAAACTCTGGGTTTGTTCCAAGGAAGAGCTTACACTCCTGAAAGTTGACTCAATCAGCACGATTTAAGGCAGGGGTGGGGAACCTGTAGCCTCAAGGCCACAACGTGGCCCTCTAGGTCCTCAAGTGCAGTCCTTTGACTGAATCCAAACATTTTGTTCTGTGGAGTTTGGGTTCAGTCAAAGGGCTGCACTTGAGGACCTAGAGGGCCACACATGGCCTCAAGGCTGCAGGTTCCCCACCTCTGATCTAAGGCTTAAGCAACTGTAGGTAATGGAAAGAGTCCTGCATCCATGTGACTGAGCACATAACCCAAACTTTCGGGTTCCATCTATATAAAATAGGTCAGAATTAGATTATCTCTACGGTCCCTTTCCAGTTCTAAACTATACGATCCGTAGAAGGAACTTGGCTCCAGAGAAAGAGAAGACCCTTAGAAACAGAACAGTTACAATACAATACCAACTAAATCTATTCTTTGTTTAAAAAAAGGGTGAGATGCATCTAAAACAGGCTCTTATCCTGGGGTTCATGAACTTGTTTTGTTAATATGTTCAGGACTGTATTTCGGTATAATCTTGTGTAATTTATTTTCTGCATTTTAAAAGCATTATTCTTAGAGAATAGGTTTCACCATAGTGCTGAAGGGGTCCAGGACACAAAAATTGTTAAGAGTTCCTGATCTAAAGAGAGTCTTTTCAACGCACTTGGACCAAAAGAGATCAGCACAAAAAAAAGGAAACGGGGTAAATAACCAAGGAAGAATACGACAAACATGTCCATCCTTGACAGAATAGTGACAGAGAAGCTTAGAGCCCCAGGTGGATTGAGGCTGGGAGGAAATGATAAGGACAGGAAGACTGCATCACCAACCCCTCTGGGAGTCTGGTAAAATCTATATTCTCAGAATAATGTGTTTAAAATACAGAAAACAAATCACATGAGATTACAAAGGAATCCAATTATATTGAAATACAGTCATCACATATTTTCTAAAAACAAGTTCAGGTTAGGAAGGTTAACCAGGTTAACCCCAGGTTAAGAGCCCTGTGCCTTAGATGCATACAATGTGCATACTCTTTTAAAAAGCTAAATTGGGGGTCCCTTATATCAAATTCTCCTGTATTGCTTCATTTGACCTCATCCAGGTGTGGAGGTTGCTTTGGGTCCTATGCCAGCAGAACACAAGACCTGGCGACACACAGCACTTAGCACCATGCTTAGCACACAGCAGTTGCTCTATCAATCTTTATTGACTGACTGACACTGTATGGGCACCGTCTGACAACCAGCCTAGCAGAGATAAGAGAGGCTCACCTATGGAGACCTGGCCAATGAAGGGTAAATGGTGTGGGAAGGGGGGATAACAACTCATGAAGATGTTTTAGAAAGACACAAAGGAAGGGGCTATGAGCCGTATCAGCAGCACCACTGAAATACCAGATCTCTGAAGTCTCAAGGTTCACTGAAAGTAATAATTAGAATAAGAAAGGGCCAGATCCCTGGCCTGTGTGGACAGCAACAACTTTAGGTAATGTAGTGGACAGAGTGCTAGACTTGGAGTCAGGAAGACCTGAGTTCAAATCTAGCCTCAGACACTGTCTCAGCCTCTGTTACTTCATCTGTAAAATGGGAGTAATAATAGCAGCACCTACTTCCTAGGGTTGTCATGAAGCCCAAAGGAGATAATATATGTACAGTTCTTTACAAACTCTAAAATGCTCTATAAATGCTAGTGATGATACTTATGGTGATAATAGAAAACCCTGAACTATTCATCTTCTATTTTGTTAGTCTTCTCTATTAAGCAGATCAACCTTCAAACTAGAATTAGGAAGAAAAAAAATGATTAAGAGAGAATTAAAGCCAAGGAAGCAAGGACACGGTAAGGGCTTGCTTCAAAACTAAAATGAGTTCAGCTCTCTTGACTTGGATAAATTATACCCTGGGGTCCTGAAACAATTTGCATATTTGAGTTGCATTGTGACTTGAGAGTGGGTGGTAGAACAGATAAGAATGCTGGAATCACAGTCAGGAAAGCCTGGGTTCGAATCCTTCTTCTGCTCCTTACTAACAGCATGACTGTGTGCAGGTTATTTAAACTTTCTGAGACTTAATTTACCCATCTGTAAAATGGGGATAATAATACCCTTCATAATTTCCTCATTCAGTGGTTGTGAGGTTCAAAGGAGATCATAGAAATGTCATGAGCTCTTACTATGATGGAAAGAGTATTCGACACAAAAGATCTGAGCTCAAGTCATTGTATGTGTTACTGGCCAAGTCACCTCCCATCTCTGAGCCTCCATTTCCTCACCTGTCAAATGCAGATTGGAACACATACACTGTCTACCCAGCCAGAGAATGTTTGGTAAACATTGAAGGGCTAGCCATCAACAGGCATTCATTAAGTGCCTACTATGTGCCAAGTATAGGCTTAGGTGCTCGGAATATAAATACAAAGAATGAAACAATCCCTCAAGGAAATTGCATTCTACTAAGGAAATTGTACTATAGAACTGGAAGTAATAATAATTAGTAGTGGTGGTGGCGGTGGTGATAGTAGTGGTGGTAGTGGTAATAGTGGTAGTAGTAGTAGTAGTAGTAGTAGTAGTAGTAGTAGTAGTAGTAGT
>NW_020949548.1:15843845-16030297 GCF_900497805.2 Vombatus ursinus | reverse complement strand
GTAGTAGTAGTAGTAGTAGTAGTAGTAGTAGTAGTAGTAGTAGTAGTAGTAGTAGTAATGGTAGCAGTCACAGGTTTGATCCCACTATTAATCAGCTAAGGAGCTTTGACTTGCTCTCTTCTCAACCTGGGTTGGTTCATCCTTTCTAGCCTGAAGGCCTCCCACTTCTGGAGGACTCACAATATTAGTACTTTGGACACTCAATCTTAGCTCACTGCAGCTCACAACTCCTGAGCTCAAGCAATTCCAGCAGTCTCAGTCATTCCAGTGACAGGAATTACAGACATGTACCACCATGCCTGACATCCTGATTTTCAAAGGAGGAGCAAATAAATCTCAGAAACTCTTAAGAGATGAGTTTTAATTCCCAGAAAAATTATCAAAGATATGATAAAGGTGATGGTTTGTGGGGACTTAGTGTTAGGAGCTTAGTAGACAGCATAGAGCCAGTAAGGAAAGTCAAATTAACCTCATTTCCTTCCATAATAGGGTTACCAGCCTGGGAGATCAGGGGAATGTTGTAGGTGCTGGGTATCTGGATTTTAGCAAAGCCTTTGACAGTATCTCATGATATTCTTATGGGCAACAGGGAGAGATGTGGACTGGATACAATCATGCTCTGGTTCATAGTGAAAAGATCATATGGGATGCCTCAAGGATCCATGCTGGGTCCTGCACCCTTTAACATTCTTATCAATTACTTGGATGAAGGCAGAGAAAGTACATCTACCCAGTTTCCATATGAAAAATATGTACGTTGACAGAATCAGGACTCAGACAGTCAATAAACATAACCATTTATTAAACTATATATGTGTGTATGTATATATATATATATACACATATGTGTGCATTTATTTGCGTGTGTATATACATACACACCTATATACATACATACACATACTTGCAACACTAAGATTTCTGATGCCAACTTGTAGACTCTGGCAGCTGAAAGGGAACTGAGAGACCTTCTAGGTGGGTGCCCAGCCCAGCCCCCTGCACACAGTACACACTTAATTAATAGTTGTTGGATCAAATCACATCCAATTTCTCATTTTATGGGTAAGGAAATTGAGGCTCAAAGAGACTGCTGTACTTGTCATAGATCATAGGGGGCAGGGCTGGAATTAGAACCCAGGTTCTCCCACCTCACAGGCTACTTTGCTACTTTCCCTGGAGCTCTGATAACAGGGATTACAAGCCACACCATTGAAGAATGAAAAAATTGGGGTACGGAGGATGAGGGAGAAGGAGCTGAAGGTTCTGATATTAGTACTACTCATCTGAGGGCTGGCAAAGAGCGCAGGCACGCTTCTCTTATAATTGCCTCTGCTTCTGCCCTCCCCTCTCCTCCATCTCTATTCCCTACCATCCCCCATCCACCCCAGACTATGATTCCTTGACCTCCATTGTTTCTCAGGTCAATGTTGGTTTAATATAAGAACTTCCTAACAGTTATAGCTGTCTAAAACTAGGAAGGGGATGCCTTATGAAGTAGAGAGCTCCCTGTCCCTGGAAGTATTCAAGCAGAGGCTGGATAAGCCCCATGAAAAATGCTGCCACTTCTATGTTTGAGGTTCTAGCATTCTGAATCTCTGCCAAACAGTAATGAACTGGTAGAAGGCTGGTCCAGAACTCCTGAGGGGTTCCCAAAGTCAAAGACAGGCTGAACGATGTGGGAGAGAACCTCCCTGAACCTCCCACCACTATCTCTCCTCTTGGTCAGGTAGCCAAAGCCTCCCTCTCTTTCTCTTCATTATCACAGTGTATCAGAGACCTTGGAAGTCAGATACCCAGGGGACCAGGCCTTGCTTTGCCACCAACTTGCTGCATGAACTTGGCCAAGCCTGGGGCTCAGTTTCCTCCTTTGTAAAACAATGTCATTAGACTATACTGTTTCTATAGTCCCTGCCAGCTCTGACATTATGATCCTCAACCCAGACCCTAAGCTATGGAATATTTTTAAAGGGCTTTGGAAACTACAAGGGATATATGGGTGGGTGATATATGTAACAGTAAGTGTTGAAACTGGGACACCAATCCCTTTTCCCCTCTAGTCATCAAGCTCAGTAATGTTTTCACCATATGACAAAGGAAAGAGAACAGGGAAGGGGTGGGAGAAGCATGGGAAAGAAGGGAGTTACAAAGGGAGTGTGTCCTATGGGGGTTGGGAGCTGTTCCTTTCAGGATAAAATGGGCTAACAGAATTGTTTCAGCTAAGAGGAGCTTTCCCGTGAAGCTGTGGATCCCACTGTTCCAGCCAAGGACAGAGACAGAGTTATGTGACCACTGTGGAGCCCCTGGGAGGAAGGACACTCCCTCGAGATGAACCACCCCTGATATAACCATAAGTGGGAGACTGAGAGCTTAATCCAAGTTCATGTAAAATACCCGACAGACTGGGCTGAGTTGAATCTGAGAGCTCAGAGACCAACAGTACAAGCTGCTATGATGTTTTATTTGAAATAGAATTGCATATAAAAAAGAATGTACAAGAATTAACCAGAATTAGCTCATTTCATATTATACATGACAGCAGTTTTGAACGAAGGAAATGCTCATCCATTTCTAGGAGGCAAAAAAACATAGAGCATCCACTTGTCCTTCAAGCTTCATGGAGGAAAGTTGCTTTCATTAAAAATTAAGTTAGCCACGGAGATTCAGTTTTTTGATGATCTGGAAGAGAGCAAGCTCTGGTTACTACCCTGCAATCACTGACCCAGTAGCTTCCACTCCCAGCTAGGGCTTGGAAGGAGCAAATCTTATTTTTGAAAATATTGTTTTAACAATAATAATCTTTGGGTTCAGAATAAAATTAGATTGGAAAGGAATGCTGGAATCTCAGCATTGGCAGAAACTTCAGTGGGCATCTGGCCCAACCTCCCTCTCTTCCTCAACTCCATGCAACCAAGGGGCATCCCATGGAAAGAGCTGATGAATTTGGAGCCTGAGGTTCTGGGGTTGAATCTTGCCTCTAGAACTTTCTACCAAAATGACACCGGGCAAGTCACTTAATGCCTCACGGCTCCCATTTTCTTCTGTAAAATGATCAGGTTACACTAAGTGACTTCTAACTTCCCCTCTGGCTCTGGATCCTCTAATCCTAAGAAATGAAGACATAAGGAAACCCCCTCCATAGCGAAGCTGCCTTGACCTCAGCACTCACATTCCTCCTGGGTTCAGTCAGATGCCTAGACATCCCTCCGTCGTCTGCCGAATGCTTTAGCCCCCACATTGGTTGGCACGAAGTTGCTCTTGACCACACCTCCTGACCTGCTTAGGAAATCCGCCAACCGGTGGGTCACACAGGTAGCAGTGTTGCAGCCACGCTTCTGAGCAGTGACACTGATTTTCAAAAGGGAAAAGAAATGTTCGGTGTCAGTCTCTCCCAATAGGATGCCGTTTGGGGCTTGCTATGGGCAGATGCAGACACAAGAGCAAGACGAAGGTACTCACTGGCAAAGCATCCCATAACAATAAGGGACTGTTTTAAACTCGGTTACCAGCACTGAAGATCATAATAAGGTCCATTAAGAAGGAAGACATTCCCTGGAGTCCCTTTGAGGCATTCATCCCATGATTTTAGGTATTCTACAGTGAAAATTTCCAAACCTTCTTTAAACCATCAACCACATGCTAAAATTCCTTTCTTTTTGCTGGCTTCTCCATGGATTCTCCTCCCTACCCTCGCCCAAGAAGCTGTGTTCAGCAAAGACCTATGAGAACAAGAAGGAGAACCTCTGGTGCCATTGCTCAGTCAGCTATAACAATCTGTTTCTAGTTAATTCAAACACCCTGGCACTTCTCTCCTTCGTGCACTTCCTGTAATAAACACATACAGCTCCCATTAGCAGCCAGGAGCAAAGGAGAGTAGAGGATGGTTGCACCCTTTTAGCCTCTCCAGTGACTTCCCCAGGGCCACATCCCCATCCACATAACATAGGGAAAAGGGCTTACCTGAAGGAGTCCCAGTAACCACAGAGATTGCTGTGAGCCACCTTTCCATGAGTGCTTGCTTACCTGTTCCACAGCTCAAGCATGTCCGAAAGTTTGTGGCCAAATAGTGTGCTCAGCAATCTATGAACTCAGACTAACTCTGAGGTCCCTCAAGTCTAACTCTTGATGAGAACGTGACATTTGAGGGAGAGGGGTTAAGGGAATAAGACTAAAGCAATCGACATGACAGCTGAGAGCCTTTTAAAAATGATAGGTTTATTCAACATGGCTAAGCATGGAAGCTGTGCCCATCGGTACAACCTGAAGCCAAAGGCTGATGTGTAGAATGAACTGTCCTAGACAAGGAGTTGTACCCTCTGGCAGCACTTTCAGATCGATTCATTGATTAGTAAAAATCTGAATGGTTTTTTTCTTCCTTAGCCAGACTTATTTGTGCATGACCTTTGCCCTTCCCACTTTAAAGTCTCAAACATTCTCTGTCAGCAATTGTATCTAATGAACACAGCAGAATCAGAAATCATAATTAAAAAAAAATACATGCATCAAGGTAAAGACAGAAAGGAAGGAAGGAAATGAGAAAGGAAGTCAAGGAGAGAACATGGGAAAAGGCAGAAAGCCAAGCCAGTCTAGTTGCTCCCCAGGACATCCTCAGAGTTTGCGTAACGATCATTCTCCAGGTCGCTCAGCAGGTCTCGTTTCTTGCCAGGTGTTCGCGCCCCGACGTCAGTGCGCGTGTAAGTGTGTAGCCTGTGCAGTTCCTGTGAGAGCTTGCCCAGCAAACAGGTACTCAGATTACTGCACCGCTTAGCTCTAGGTCTGTCCAGGCTGCAGGGAAAAAAACATGCCAGAAGGTAACATGCAATGGTAACATGCATTTGCCCTTCACACTAGGCTTAGACTGATTTCATGCAAAGGGCTAAGGCTGTTGGGGGGTATGGGGAGAAGGGAAGAGGTCAGGATCAAAGGGGTTGGGAGGTTTTGGAGAGAGAGACCATATACTCAGAGTTAGGAGAACACAGTCTGAGGGGAAAACAATGCCAGTTGAAAAAGAAAGGGGAGATCGATGCACCTTGACCTAGAACTAGCACTGAAGGTTCTCTCTAAGGCATTCAGCATGCTGGTCAGCCTATCATGCTCAGCAGGAGGCATTCATTAAAGAAGATGCAAAGAGCTCCCATGCCTCTGGCCTGGAGGATGCTGAGGAAGGAGGAAGAGAGGAACTGGGATCTGAACTCCATGCCTCTGGGCAGCATGCACCATTGCAACAGAGAATTCTAGGAGCAGCTGCCGGGCCTGATCTCCAAACATACCTGTGAAACGGCTAAATTTTAAGATCGCCCTTTCTCTACCAAGTCCAACTCACCCTCTACTGGCATTTTTTTGTGTGTCATTAAGAGTTGCAAAGAGATAATTGGAAGCAGGTTAAAGGGGCAGGAATGGTCGGGGACTCTTGTCAGGTCATGGTGTCCTTACCCCAGACTGCACGTTGATCACACCTAAACCAGTTCCGGTAGGTAAAGGAAGGAGTCTCTACTCCATGAGGGTAGAAGGGGAATCCCCCAGAGAAGGAGATCGCAGAACATCTAGTACCGGTTTGTAACAACTCTCACAAACATGAAATCCTTGGGCCTGGCCTCCATCTATCAGAGTGCAGTAAGAGCCAGCTGCCTCTTACTCTACCTTCAGTAGATACCTAGAACAGCTGGTCCCCATCCCCTGAATAACAAGGACAGCCTAAGGCAACTTCTGGCCAGATGTATTCTTTTGTAAACATCATCATTGTAGGTTGGCTTGGAAAACAATTTAGCTCTCTTGTATTAGCAGGAGAGAAAAGTCAAGCATCAGTATTCAGGGCTGTGGCAGGTGGAGGAAGCCACCCCCACATGACTGGTTTTGTACTCTGTTGTGATGGTAAACCTTACCTGTTGTCCTCAGTCACCTGATCCAGCTCATCGGCTTTCATCTGCACAAACTCCTTCACCAAAGCATTCAGCAGGTGCCTCGCTTCATCATCGCTGAGAGACACATGGTCTGGCATGACAGATTCAAACCCAGGCCTAGGGGGAGAGGGAAACTCCTGCAATATGGGCCACTGGAGAGCACCCCCTCCCCAGGAGGGATTCTGGGGTGGGTCCACCTCTTACCTGAATGGAGCAGCCTGGAGGCTGTCCATCTGGCATACAACCAAGGCAAAGAAAGCCAGGAAGGAAGAGAGCTTTAGGAGGATCATGGCGTCCTCTCTGGAACAAGAGAGAAACAGAAACCTTTGGACTCTTGGATCACCTCACCATCATCACCACCCCAAAACTTACTTTACAGTTCACTGAAATTGAGGGGCTTCCAAATCTACTAGAAAAACATTTATTAAACTCATTATTTCCAAGCACTGGGATAAGTGCTAAGAAGATAAAGCCAAAAACAAGATTCCTGCCCTCAAGGAGTTTATGTTCTATTGGGTTATGTTCTAAGTAGAGTACATACTAAATATGTCCATACTACATAGGGAAGAGCAGTGAGTTGGGAGCTAGGATACCTAGGTTCTAGTCCTTGGACATACTTTCCTGGACATACTTCAATAAGTCACCACCTCTCTAAGCCTCAGTTTCTTTGCTCTTTCCGGAATGAGAACAATAAGCCCTGCCCTTCCTACAGTCAAAAAGGCTGATCAAATGAGCTAATGACTGTAAAAATGTTTCCAAGGTTGGGAAGTGTTGTAGGAATGGAAAGGATTCTCATTAGTGTTAAGAAGGTACCACTCCCCTCTGGGCATCTCTCTTTGCCCTCATTGGTATAATCACTGCGAATGACTAGACACCAAGTCACTGAGAACAGGAGGGTCCAGCAAAAGCCTTGTCAGTCTCTCCCTTTGGTCCTAAAGGACCAAGGAGTAAGAAGCTGTTCATTAGCTATGAAAGAATTCCTTGCCTTTTAATGGGAAGCAGGGGTTTTGCTTCTATGGCCAGTTCATTCTGTGTGTTGATTTCAACAGGTGCCCTCAAAGGTCAACTTTATTAAAGACTTGCCGTGACTTTCTTAAATAGAAGTCTTGAATCTATCTGGCTCCAGGAATTTAAATTGGAGAGTATTGGTCCAGTTAATTATCCATCTTTCCATTTTTACTTAGGAATAAATGCTGCTAGCCCCAAGAAAATGCACAAACTGCAAATAGGTAGCATGTTATATGCCCATTTAAATAAACTAATTCAAGTCGATTGGTGACCCCTCTGATATTCAACATGGAATTTTTTTTTTCTTTAAGCAAGGATTTTTGTAAACAAAAATATCTCCAGAACTTGCTAAAGTTAAGAAATGTTTAAAGAAACCTGTACTAAAGGCTCAAGGAATTGTTACTAGGCATGGCTTTCCTCCTTTTCCAAATAACATCTTTAGAATTGGTTTCCAGAGACTTAGAGTTAAATTTGTTTCTGGCCAGACAATTAAGAATCACGTGAAATCGTAATCAAATAATTAAGAACCAGATACCTTGACTGGAGGTTCCTGGAAAGTCAGTGAGCTACTTGTGCTCCTAACAAAGGTCCGTGCATCTCTGTGAGATCTTCGTGATTTGGAATGCTAAATTCTCTCAGCCATCAGAAGTGGAAGCTGCTTTTTTGCTCTTTCAAATGCAATTACATTGTTATCTCAAAACCCTTGCTCAGACTGAATTGACATAATCCAGAATTGCGGTAAAATGAAAGCTAAAATCATTAAAGAAAGAGGGCGCCTGGGGTGGTACTCGAATCCACAGGTAGCCAAGCCACAAGTGGTGAAATACAGTATTCTTTTTAACGGTCTACCCCTTGGGGGAGAGGGGAAGAGAGAGTCTATCCCTTTTGAATCGCAGAAGCACAATATTCTTCTCCAAACAGAAAAATTGCCTGAGCATTTCTAAAGAACAGCGGAGCTTTAAAGAAGAGAGAAAAAGGCAAAGTTGGACAGGAAAGCATTTTAGAAAGCCCAATGTAGGTTAGTATTTATGAAAAGATAAATCTTAAATAAATAAATCTTAATTAATTAAATCTATACGTAGGCAACACACACAATTTTAGCTATGAGAAAAAAAAAAGTTATCTTACCTTGGGGAGCGAGGTTTCCTGAAAAACTGCAGCTCTGAGAGCCGAGGTGCGGGTTTCTGCCTGAGTTGAGTTTCTAATCCTGTTGCTGTCCAATGCTGAAGCCTTCTCGGTTTATATCTACCGCCAGGCAGATGAGTGTAGGCGGTTGAGAAGCCCTCGCCAGCCAATCAAAAGACCTCTTGACCAAATCAACCAGTCGGCGGTAGGACTTGATAGCCTAGGTGTTCAAATGACGTCAGCCTCCAGTCATGCCAGTATCCCATTGACAAAACGTGCCAGACATCTCCCTGTTTCATAGGCTTACATTTGCATTGAGGTCATTGCAAAGAAAAAAAAAAGAGAGAGAAAAAGAGAGATGAGGGGGAGGGGAGGAAGATAAGAAAAACTGGGAAAGAGAAGCAAAACTCCAAAAGTTAATTAAAAGTAAGGAAAATTGTTTGACGTCATCAGTAATGGAAAGATACACTTTCCTGGCCTCCTGAGGCAAGGTGAGGATCACGTTTCTTTGAATGGGCACTTCAAGGGACAGATTAGGATTAGTGTAGGTACTTAATTCAAGTGACATCTACAGCAAAACATATGCATTGCAAGGGGATCTGCAGCTGAGGAAATGTTTGGGGGAAAGGAAATTTTAATCCCCACATCTCCTAATTCTGGCAGAGAGGCCTACCAGATATCACCAGGACTGGGCTGGGAGCAGCACACCCAAAAGCCATCCTAAGGCAGCTGGAGACATTCTCAGCCTACTGGTCTCAGTGGCTCTTGTGGCTGAAAGCGTCCATGGCTGGCTAGCTAACAGTTAGGGGAAATGTAGTGGGGAGACTGCACTAGCTGACCTCCCATTCTGTGAATCTATGATGCTCTTACCACCAGCAGCACCACCACCGCCATGATAGTTAGTCTATACAGTGGTTCTTTTAACTTCCCATGTAGCCACCAGCACCTGCTACTATAGACTGAAGTGCTTTATTTACACCTATACTTCCCTTCCCCTTTGCATTAGTCTATTAGGAGTCTAACTGGCCTGGAGTGCAATGAAAGAGTATTTAATGAATTTTGACTTTGGAGAACCAGAGAGTCAAGGTAAGACTTCCTAAGCCTCAGTGGGTACCATTGTCCTTTCCAGAAGGTCAGAGTTCAGAGGGAATTCAGAGTTTATCTAATCCAACCTCCTCCTTTTACAGATGCGTAAAAAATACATAGAGAGGAGCTTGATCAAGGTCACATTTCTAATTAGTGTCATGGCTTCAACTAGAACCCAGGTCTCCTAGTTCCAGGGCTCTACAGCACAGCGGTACAACCTGGGCCCACTCAGAGGGAGGACTGAACAGAGGAGCATACCCTCACACAGACATCCACCCCGACTGGACGAAGTCCAAGTGGCTGTCTTCCTCTCCCACTGACCCAGAGAGGCAAAGATTCTCTAGGACTATTGACCTACAGGTTGCCCCGATGCCTCGGCCAACCTCTGCTTCCTCAAAGAAAGGGGAAACCTGTCCCCTTCCTCTTCCAGAGTCCTCTTCCTCAGTGAGGGCTTCGAACCTCCCCCCTTAGATGCGCTATTAACCTGTCGGAAAGCCGGGCTCTATCTGCGCCTCTGCGGGTTCTCCGGGCTCCCTCTCTGGAGAGGGCAATCATCCCAAGAAGAAAAAGAAAATGGGAAACCAGCCTCTTGTCTAATCTGTTCTTGGGAAGCTAGGGAACCCGGCGCCGAGCGCCGATCACCCCGAATTTAGAGGGCTGAGTCTCCAGGAGCACTGGCTTTGACCGTTTGGCTGGCGGGAATACAGCCAGCTCTCAAAGTGTTTCCTCGAATTACTCCAGCTTCCAGGGTCTCCAGGCTTGCTTTCTACCTTCCTCTGGATGGCGGATTGGGGACAAGGTATGGCTAGTTACCGCGGGCCTGAGCCCAGGAGGCCGTCGGAGCTTCCAGCTCCCTCTGCCAAAATCTGGGGTGGTGGGGTTCCTAGCATTGCTTCAGCTACTCCCTGGACCTTCTCCCTAGTCCTTCCTCTACGCCACCCCTACCTCACGCTCCAGCTCCGGGCTGAGAGATCTCTCTGCTTCATCCATCACTGAGATACAGAGCTCGAAAGCGCTGGGTTTGCACAGCTGCCCTATGCCTCGGGGGCCTCTTTGCAGAGTTGCCCAGGAGGACAGGAAGGGTTCCTTAGTCGTTTCCCTGCAGCCTCCCACTGTGGCTCCCCATCAGTCCCCTGGCTAAATCGATGGACTGGCTCCATGCAAGAGCCTGCGCCTGGGAAGGGGAAGCAAAGGGATTAGAGACGGAAAGTTGGGAGGAGTTAGTAGTCCCGCTCGTGCACACACACACTGCCGATTCTCGTCCTGGGGAAAAGCAAGTTTTCGGGGAGTCTGCACATCTCCCTTGCGTTCACTCCCCTCCCCGCCACCTTGGTCCGGAAACCTTGGGTTGTCCAGTCTCAGAATTAAGTTTTGTCATCCACGTTTTAAGGGATGGTGAACAGACTCTTGCTCCTTCCCTAGTGCTTTCTTGGTGACTACGGCTGTGTGTGTAAACGCCCCTGGGAATATGGGTGTGTTTGGCAGTGTACGCGCGCGCCAGTGCTCTGCGCGCTCTGCAACGGTGCATCCTCGGCTCTGGCCGATTGCAGCCCTCCCAGGGAGAGCAGCGAGCCAACCCGCGGCTGGTGGGAAGCAGGACTTGGAACCGCTTGCTCGGAGATGGGGGCCCTGGGAGCTCCGCGAGCGGAGCGAGCAGCAAGAGGCGCGTTGGGAGCTGCGGCCGGAGCCGAAACAAGGGTCGGGTTAGGTGAGTTCAAGAATGAGGTCCATCGGCGCGAACTTGGGTTCCGCAAGACCTACCCAGTGTGTGTGACAGAAAGAGGGCTAAAGTGACATTTTGTCGGCTCAAGCTTCTCCTTTCCTCCCGGTTGGGCTATATGGTACCGTAAATACAGGGGCGTGGCGTCTGTCTCTGTCCGTTTGTCTGTATCTGTCTTTGTCTGTCCCTGTCTACACATCTGTCTGTCTATATGTCTCTCTCCGTCTATATGTCCGTCTGTCTACATCCCTGCCTATCTGTCTCTGCCCCGAGGTAGCTCTGCGCTGGGAACCCTTGGATGTCTGACCCGACTCTGAGCTTGGTCAAGGCTGGAAGGAAAGACGGTTGGCGACTTTGCTGAGGGTTGGGAAAAGGGAGATGTTCCCCAGCTGACTGAGCTGGAGGGAAAAGGGTGGAAGGGTAAGCCCGAAAGACGCCCAGGGTTCCACCCGGGCCGGGAGCTGTCCCTCTGGGCCGTTAAGGAAGTCAGGGACATTTGCTCACTCAGGTCCTCTGGCCCGACCTGAGGTCTTTTCAACAGTCTTTTCCTTATCGCCAAACATAGCAGGAAATTTCTGCTTTGAAAGAACCCACTCATGCCCTGGCATCCCCTCCATTCTTAGACATGGGAACCTAGATAGCTACTTTTCTGCACATCTCCCACCCACAACCAACAGTCCATCCAACCTCTGACTTAGGAGCAGCCTGACCTAGGCGCAGCCCAGATATCCCTCTCTCAACCATCTTCCTCACCTTCACACTGGGACGCCCTGGACCACCCGCCTAGAAGAAAGGCCGGAAACTAGGGCACAAAGGGAATGGGATAGGGTCTATCTGCAGCCCCTTAGCTGATTCCAGCTGAACCTTCACACCCAGACCACCCTGAGCTATCATGTCAGCAAAGAGCTGGAGGCTGGAGTGGGGGACGAAAGTGGTCCCTTCTAGTTGGAAGATGAAGGGATTCCTGGGAAAATGTGGGACTCCCAAATTTGGTCCTGATGTTTTAACCACCTGGGCAAAAACCTAATCTCCCAATTCTCTGGAGTTCTGATTGACTTGTAAAAGTAGAAGCCACTCTGAATATTTTTTTTGTAAACCAAGGTTGCTGTGAAGCCAAAGGCTGGGTTTTAAGGCACCGAGTTTCAACTGGCATTGCCCAGGTAATGAGATTCGTCTGTGTCCCAGACACAAGGGTCTGGACGAGTGAGGGACCTGGGGACCTGATTAAGGAAGGGTTCAGAGAAGGGACATAGGGTAAGTATCTAGGGCTCTGTGGCCTAAACCAAAAATATTAGACTGCTGGAGGGTCGGGCCTCTGGCAACGGGTGCAAACCTCGGGCTTAGGCAGAGGATCGAACCTCGGAGTCTGGAAAGGATCTGAGAGGTGCATAGGATACTTCACATCTGTGAATATGTGCTTTTTTAACTCTAAATACAGCACTGCAGATCATAGATTGAGGTACAAAAGCAAAATCAAAAAATAATCCTCTTTAGATAAAGACATGGAATCCTGAAGGAGTGAATAAACTGCTCAAAGTCACCTGGGGTGAAGGACTAAGTAGCAAAGGTCTCTTTCCATAGACACTTTACTCTCTGCCAAATAAAACTAGACTGTAGGTTCTCAGTCTTTAGGCTCTCCTGTGTCTTAGAATCATAGTTTTAGAGCTCTAGGATACTCTGAAGATCATCCCCTTGATTTTTACAGGAAGGGAAACTGAGATCCAGAAATGGGAAAGTAACTCGTTCCAAGTTCCACAGGGAGTAACCTTTTGCCTGGACTAGAACCCACCTCTCCTGATTCCCAGTGAAAACACCAGTCTGTACCTTGCTTTCCTTTTGGTGCCCAGCAGCGCCTAACACGACCAATAAGAGTTGTTAAATGTGGGGAGGGATTAATTGATTTCTCAGTTCTCCTTCTCCGATAGACGTCCAAAGCAGACAAGAAGTAGGCTCCAGTTCAGCCCTGTCCCATACTTGGGGAAAGGTGCCAGGAGCGAGATAGGGAAGAGGTGGGAAGAACCCCAAGAGACCGATGTCTGCAAACCTAACCAGACTCACTAGACCTCTCGTGGAGCTTCTCAAGTACTAATTTCCCTAGCTTGTGACCTGAGCGGAGTTACATAGAGCGTCACCCCTGCCTTTCCTGGCCCGACGGCCCTGCCAGTTTCCCTGTACCTTCTCCACAGCTTTTAGTTTGGTCTGACTTTGGGGACCCCTGCTTGGTGTGGGCCTTTGTCCCATCCACTGGGAGAGTCAACTTGATTTAGAATGTGGATAGTGCTGAAGTTGACATCAGGAAGACCCTGAAAGACAAATCCGTTTACTAGCTTTTTGAACGCAGGCTAATCTCCTAACCTCTGGGAACCTCAGTTTCCTCATCTGCAAAATGAAGAGGTTTAACTATATGACCTCCAAGGTCCCTCCAGCTCCAAATCTATGATCCTATGACTTGGCTAGGAATCAGGGACCAGCAAAGCTCATATACCCGGCCCTAGCCAGACCAGAAAGCTTGGAGTAATGGAACTGAGCCCTGGGTCTGGAGTCAGCAGACCTGATTTCTACTGTAGGAGTCCCGGGATTTCCCCTGAGTCTCAATTTCCTTTTCTGTAAAAGGGGAGTGGGACAAGACAATTTCCTAAGTTTCCTGCAGCTGTAAAACTTTGTCTGACTTTGAATCTTACTGTTTGTCCTTAGACAAGTGTTTAGTCTTTCCAGACTTTATTTGGTCCTTAACGTCCTCAGCCTGAGGAGAGTGGGTTCACCACTACCGAACCAAACTCAAACCGTATCAAAGGATTCGCCGGGGCCAGCGAGCTTCAAAAAGCTCCTTCGGAGGGCTTCTGAGGCTCAGGTCTTGCTGGAGTCACTATGACCAAAACCAGACCAGATCCCAGCAGGCAATTCCGCTGGGCAGAACTGGGCTGAGGATGGGCTAGGATCAGGAGTTCCGCTAGATTAGGCGGGATGGGGAGCATCAGACTTAGGCTCAGGTTAACTCCGCGGAGCAGAACGCGGGTTCGAGACCAGCGAAACCACAGATTCGGAAGCACAGTAAGAGCCGAAGCACAGCAGTGCCGTCCGCCCCTTCCTTCTCTTCCTCGTCCTCCCCTTCGAAGTTGAGCTTTGTTCGGCCGCCACAGCTGGTCCGAAAGTGTTGTTCCCGCCCATCTCCCCGGCCCAGCCCCGGGTACCAAATCCCTGAAGCTGTCTACATTGCCTTCCCACCCTTCGCATCACACTACCGCTGTTTCTTGCTTCTGGCCCAAGTTCCGAAACCCCGGAAAGCGCAGCTTTCTTTCCCCAAGGGGCGATATTGTTGGAAAATGGCCCTGGTGACTGTAAGCCTCCTCCCGGGACTTGGAGCTCTTGTCCTCTCTGTTTCCCCGCAAAGATAGCAAACCTCCCCCGCAAATGCCTTCAAGGAGGGAGAGAAACAGAGACAGAGACAGAAAGAGAGACAGAGACAGGCAGACAGACTTCGGGAGCCACAGCCAGCAAAGAAAGAGGTCGCCCCCTCCCCCGCTCCCGACCCCGAGCACCGCACATAGCAGGCTTGTGACTGAAACGAAGCTCCTCAGTGCCGGGGACATCAGAGGGTCTATTGGCCAATGCCAGCATCCCTTGCTTGGAGCAAGTGCCCTAAGTGGGTGTGGCAATTATATTTCCCTTCCAGACTTGGCTTCCTCGGAGAAAGATGAGTTTTCTTTGATAGGATTAAAAAAAAAAAGAATTGAGGGGAAGGGAGGGTGGTGTACTCTTGCCACTGTTGGGTCTGTGGCCGCTGCTTTCAGGGCTGGGGCAAGCTTCCTTGCTTGGAAAAACAAGACCCGCTTCTCTTTTCATCCATTTCTGTATTACCAAATGAACTCAGTGGAAGAGGAAAAATTTAATAAAGATAATTTGCCTGAGACACTGAACAGCTGCCCTCCATCCGCCTTGGCTGGATTTCTGTGCTGCAATGCATCCTTTGCTTAGCCATTCCCTTAGTCCAGGGAAGGTAGGACAGGAGGAGATTCAACCAGGAGAATGTCGGACTTTCAAACATTTTATACCATTCCTTTTTAGGGTGTGTATGTGTGTTTGGTGTGTGTGTGTGTGAGAGAGAGACAATTCAATTTAGTTCCTACAGTAATCTAACTCTTTATAGAGCTAGTTTCTATTGATTTTCACCAGATTTCTCTCTCCCTCTCGCTCTCTCGCTCTCTCTCTCTCTCTCTCAAAAGAAAGACAAACATTCAACAAAAAGATCACCTATGCAAGCACAGTCAGCAGAAAGCAGATGCAAGTTCTCCTAGATTCATATGTAAGTTCCCTGACTATTACTCTTTGAGACTGACTCCTTGCTTCCGGATCTGAGCTATAAATCATAACTTCAAAATGCCATCTCTTCAAAGTTGTCCTCCCCTGAGATCATAGTTATTGAAAGGCTATTTTTCAGAGCCAAGGTTTAAAATATGGCTTCTGGACCAATCCAAGAGTGGGAGAGGCATTAAAGAAAAAGATCCTGCCTTTTCTCTTCTCACACCACCACTTCCTCCCCACCCCCCAGGATTTAGGGAATATTTAATTGAGTCCATTGTTCAGTGTCCCCAAAGAAGACTGAACCTCAGGAATAATAGAGCCCTCTTACGTCAGAGGGCCTGTTTCTTTAGAAGGATGGAGGAAGAAGATGAAGACACACAACCATGACCCAGAGGCACCTTCTGCATGCTGCCAAGGTGCTTCTGCTCTTCTATCCCAGGCAAACCTGGCCACCCCAACACAGATATAAACTGCATTCAGGTAGGACTTCTCCCTAGAACTCTGAGAACAGCTAGACTTGAAAAAAACTGCAGGGAAGACAATTTTTTGGCTAGAGAGTTGTTGTCCCAGAAATCTTACAGCCAACAAGAAATTGCTTATAGTTAGATGGGATCCAAAAAGTGAAGGTGCAAGGTGTTAACTTTAGTAAGTGGGGAGGGATTCTTCTTGGGACATGGGTTAGAATAGAAGGCCTTTTGTGGTGCCTTCCAACTTGAAGATTCTGTGATTCCTTGATTATATAGAAGTAGAATCCAGCACTGCCTCAAACAGATGGCAAGCTGCTCAGAAGAGGGCCTTGGTTCTCTTCAATGCCCTCTTCTTACAAAATCTGCATTTCAGCCTCAACACTAATTTCATTCCATTGAGGTCTTTTATTAGAAAATGAAAAAATCTATGTGCTTTGGGTCTTCTCCTGCCATGTGAGACTTCTCTCCTAACTGAGTTCAGGTTTGGCACAAAGAAACAGGTAAAGCAGGTCTGCCTGCTTGGGACTTTGACAGTTCATAGAGACACATAATGACAGGAGGCAAATTGTCTTCAGGTCCAGGGTCACCTTTGAGCTGGAAAACATGAATTTTATCTTTTTTGTTCTGTTGAAACCATTTACAGGGAAATAACATATTTTTTTTAATGTTTATAAGGAAGTGTGAGGGGAAATGCTGGAAAGCTTGCAAACAAAAAGTCCATCCTAATTCCTTTAGCTTGACATTATGCTTTAAAACTTAATTTTGTGTAGATTATGGAGTGCTTTCTAGTGTCTAAATTTTAGATTTACTGAAGCTTACATCTAGGCAAAATGAATTCAGGGTAGAAAGAAGCTTGGAGTAGGAGGTAGGAGAATTGTATTCTAGACATATCCTTACTATTAACTTGTAAGTGACCTTGACCACGAGTAATAATACTAACTGAATTTATACCATACTTTAAAGTTTGCAATGAGCTTTACATATTTTAACTCATCTGACCCACTCTGCTCTATGCTTCTCATCTTCCAAATGAAAGGTTTGGCTGTGGACCCATAGAAAGAGCACAGGCTCTGGAGTGAAGGAAGTTGGGTTTGAATGCTGTCTCTGCTGCTTACTATCCAAGTGACCTTGGGCAAATCACTTGACCTCCTGGTTGTCTATTTCCTGTCTGAAAAATAAGAGAGTTGAACTACATGGTTTCAGAGTTCCCAGTTCTCCATCACAGATTTCTCAGGTTTGCTTCCATTTCCAAATTTCAATGTATGTTTTGGGAATATTCTCTTCTGCTCCCTTGCTGCAAGGTCAGTCAGCTTTTGCTTTTGCCTAGTTAATATGCCTTGATTTATGGCTGCACAATTGTCTCCTGGGAATGTGGCTCAGGCGGTCAGACTGAAGGTCAAGGGAAAGATCTTTTCCATCATTTCCCCAATGAGCAGAGCTCCTGAATGTCACAGCATCAAAGGGAGTAGAGATGAAATAATGCAGAGCTAATACAGCAATAGGCTGGAGCGTTAGAGACTGGCTTTTGTCCACCTCACTCTGGACAGCAAAAAACCCCATAATTTATCTAATACAAGTAATTGACACAAATATGTAATACCAACAGAGCCATTACTCAATAAAGTATCGGTCCTTTCAAGAGAAGAATTGCAAACTATATATCAACACATGAAAATAAGCTTTGCATCACTACAAGTAAGAGAAATGCAAATTAAAACAATGCTGAGGTCTGACCCGAGGCAAAAGAGAATTAGCAAAGATGATAATAGATGGGAATAGTCAGCTGATGCTGGCAGTGGGCAGACAGGCATGCTGGTGTACCTTTTGCTAGAACTGTGAGGTGGACCAGCTCTTCTGAATAACAATTTGAAATCATACAAGAAAATTGACTAAACTGTCCATCACCCTTGACCCAGTAATCTCATTACTGGGAAAATAATCCCAAAGAAGTCAAAGACAGAAGCAAGGTCCAATATATAACAAAATATTCACAGCAACACTCTTAATGGTATCAACAAACTGGAAACAAAATGAGTAACCATCAGTTGGAGAGTAGCAGAAAAAAAGTACTGTCTCTGAATGTATCATGGTGGCAAAGTGAATAAGAGAAATTTAAAGAAACTTAGAAAGATTTATATGGACTGTTGCCAATGGAAAAAAAATTAAACAATAAAAGTTCTTAAAGACATATAAGGAAACACATCTCCCTGATACCTCCTGGATCACAACAAGGTGGGAGGTTGGGGGGAAGGGCTGGGATTACTAGGAAAAGATTACTAGGATTACTAGTACTAGAGATTACTAGGAAAAAATTTGTTCTTATCATTAGATGCAACTGACAGATGTTTTTCTTATCAGTTTCCTTTGTCTCAAGGGATGGTTCAGTCTGGGAGGGGAGATTGAAAGACTGTATCAATAAAGTTTATTTTGAAAATAATTTTAAATTATTCCCTTTTCCTTGCCTTGCTTCAGAGAAGGAAAAAGAGAAATAGCAACTACTTGCATACTGCATGCCCACAGAACAAAGGCACTATACCCATGATCCCCTTTAGGAAACATGCCTCCATCTATACTTGGCCCTTTGACTAGGAAGACAAATACTTTGGTGGTCAGGGGCCTTCTGCATGGAAATCATCAGTGAAATTAGATTCAAGAAACTTGGGTTCAGATTTTGTCTTTGATAATAACTGTATGGCCTTTGGCAAGTCTCATATGTTCTTGAGCCTCAGTGTCCCTTATCTGTAACATAGGGATAATAATACTCGCCTATCTCAAAGGGTAATTGTGTAGAAAGTGCTCTAGTTTTATAGGAACCTGCTCTATTATTCTCCCAGTAGCTCATACAAGTAGAAATTACATGAACGATGGCTGCTTGGTTCAGCAGTAAGAATAATTGAGCTCCTACTACGTACCCAGCAATTGGGAGTGGTACAAAGAAACTTGAGACCTGGTCCCTACCGTCTAGGACCTCACAATCTGCTTATGGAAGTGAATACAACCAGAGAATAAAGTGAGACATTCTATTGTAATTGAGTGTTCCAAGTTCAAAAGATAAATCAGCAGTGATGGAAGGTTTTCTGGAAACGGAGTAGGCGATAAGAGTCTAGCTAGAATTTGAAGACTGGGTATGATTTGAGGGGTGTAGAAAAATGGGAAAGGCTTTCAGGGTGAGAGTGGGGGGAGAGGAACTGAGTTGATTCCATTTCTCCCACTTCAAGTATTCTCTGTCTTTTCAAATACCTGCTTTTTAATAGTCATTGACACTTAAAATTTCATTAGCTTAGTAATGAGAGATAGAGAAAGAGATGGAGAGAGATAGAGAGACAAAGATAGAGAGATAGAGACAGAGATATAGAAAGAGAAAGGGAGAGAGAAAGAAAAAGAAAGGGAAAGATGGCAGGAGAGAGAGAGACAGAGAGGAGAGATGGGGAAGAGAGAAAAAGAGATGGAGAGACAGAGACAGAGATAGAGAAAGGGAGAGAGACAGGGAGAAAGAAAGGGAGAGATGGAGAGAGAGACAGAGACAGAGAGGAGAAATAGTGGAAAAGAAAGTGAGATGGAGAGGCGGAGATAGAGAAAGGGAGAGAGACAGGGAGAAAGAAAGGGAGGGGTGGAGAGAGAGACAGAGACAGACAGAGAGGAGGGATAGAGAGAGAGAAGGTGCCAACCTGCAAGTGGAAGAAGTTTCTCTCCTAGAAATTCCCTATATCATATGAAATCACAGGTCCAGTCTCTTTTTATCTGTAACAGTCACTGAAACATCTAAAGGAATCAGCTTCTTATTTCCAAGATGATGTTTTGATAGCCCATTGACTTCCTTTTCTTTCCCCTCTTACATGTCTTATTTCTGCAGATGGGCTCCCAGGTGATCTCAGCAGCGCTTTGAAAAATCCTCCTGTTATATATGTGCAGTAATCAAACCAACACCCTTGAGTAGAAGATAAACAAGCTTAAGAAATCAATGCCCTCACACCCCCAAATGCTGCCAGTCAGTTTAAATTAAAATGTAAAGGACCCCAGAGCCTGAAGTCCTAAGTACCTGAGAAAAGGTCACTGATGAATGAGAGGGGATTGATTTATTTGTCCAGATCAGACAAGCAATTTTAGGGGGTGGGGAAGGGAAGAGGGCTCAGAGAGCTAGAGAGCCTGTCCCTCCCCAGGCCCAGCACTTTAGGAGTTTCCTGTGACTGGGACATTCAGAGGAGATGAAGAGAGTGATTATATGATCACAGATTTAGAGCTCAAAGGGATCTTTTTTGTGTCCTGAAACAAATTTTGGCAATCTGGGAAAACCTATGGATAACTTCTCAGAGTAATGTTTTTAAATGCATAAAGCAAAATGCACAGGATTACCAAGGAAACTAATTATAATGAGATGCAGTTATCAAAATGTTTTCATGGCATTATAGTAATATATATGCTTCTTTATTAATGTATTAAATAACAAGAAAATATATTGTAAAATATAGGCTAGCTAACATTAAATTTTATTTTTAAAAGTCATTGTTACTTAGTTTGAATAATAACATTAAACTGCAGGGTTGTCTTTAACAAGGCAATACGTACAGCATCAAATGAACATCCAATCAGTTTTGAGTTTTTCTTTGAATGGTTACAAGTGTGGATAATCCGATTCACAAAGATACGTTGTGGCAAATGGAATTAAAGCTTCCATAGTTTGCCTTCCAAAAGCTACAGTAATTTCCAAGCAGTGATGAACATAAATGATATTTCAAGATATCTGCAACAATTGTAATGTGATAGGAAAATACCTGTTTCTATCGATGAAAAGGTACAGGTATTGGTAATAACACTGCATCGTTGCCCTCTTTCAGAGCTAGAGGAAACACTCGATTTCAGTTAGAGGTTAGTGAAAATAAAGATGTATTTTTCCCCATCCAACTTCAGAGATCCTCTGTAATCTATCCACAATGAGACCCTCTGATCTAGTCCAGCCCCCTCATTGTAGTCAGGACTTGTGATTTCCTTGGAGTATAGACCTCCCTCCTTCAGTACAGAGCAGAACCTTCTGGGCCATTTCCAGGCCAGCTTAGGGTTATGGTTCCGTGAGCTCCCTCAGGTTACATAATCAATATGACAGTATGATGGTATTTAAAGGCAGCTCTCAGCCCCTAAGGCTGCTCTTGCCCCTCATTTCTCAGGGCTGCAGAGACTGATTAGCTTAGGCAAAGCTTATATTTGAAGAGCGGTCCTCTGACCCCAAATTCAGCGCCCTTACCAAGGCACCTCTCACTTCCAGATTATTGACCCAGTTCCCTACTTTTACAGAGGAAACCCAGAGAGGGAAAAGCACTTGCCCAGTATCACCCAGGAGTGGAATTCTCCAACTCTTCTGAGAGCTTATTCAGAAGGAATACTCTCACATTACTAACTAAGCCCTTGTGGGGAGGAGGGAACTCTCATCCTCCTCCTCATTATTGATGCTGGGCACCAGAGGTCTGATGGGGAAATTCCACGTTTCTTTTGCTTTCTGTCCTGTCCTATGCTTCACTCTCTTCTGGGTATAATAATGGCTGAGAATTCAGTCAGACAACCTTGTTCAGGTCCTAGTTAGGATCTTGGATGTGGCTTCCTCTTCCTGGCTTTAGAGCCCCCCTCTGTAAAAATATCAAAGTCAGAAGGCCTTGGACGTTCCTCCCAGCTCTAGGACTATGTTTTTAGAATATGATTTCTATATTAGAACAAGGATGAGAAGAGAACAGGAAAATGCCATGTTTGTCTCCCTTTCCTAGTTATAAGACCATAGATTTAGAGCCAAAGGGAACCTTGTAGATTATTGAAGCCAAACCCCTCTTTTTACAGATAAGGTAACTGAGACACCAGGGGTTAGGGGAGAACAAACATCTACTATGTGTCAGACACTGTGTTGAAGAGCTTTTCAGATATTATTTCACTTGAGAGTACAAATAGGAATGTTTTATAAAATAGGATCAAAGTAGATTTCTCATTGGTGAAATATATAGAAAGTATGTATTATACATCATACATTATGCAAATATACATGGATGAAATTACAGAAAGCAACCAGGTAATTGAATTCAATGGCAAGGAGAATGTGTTGTGTTTATTTTTATAATGGCCAAAATGTAATATTGTGAGTCCAGTGATATGCCTACTGAATCCATCCAACATTGAAGACCCCTTAGGTAGTACTAGAAGACCCCTCAAATCAAATCAATTTAAAGTAACTTGTCTAGGGTCACACAGTGCCCAAGATAGGATTTGAATCCAGGCCTTTTTGACCCTGCATCCTTTGCCCAATCCTATATACCATGTCTGTTGCCCTACATCCTGCCTCCTCCAAACAAAATTGTTAAATAATTTGACATTTGTCTCAGGGGCACTGCTTTCTCTACCTGGAACTCCCCTCCACACACACACACACACACACACACCCTCTTATCTATTACTGTTCTCTCCCTGCTTAGTCTTTCCGCTTTCCCTAATAACCTTATTCTTGTCTAGGAGGAAAAACAAGCATCTGATGAACTTGTGCTGAATGTTAGGGACTTTGTGCTTCCCTTCCAGAGGTGTTTAGAATTTTAAAAGTGAATCGCTAGGAGGGAATGCTTAAGCCAAAGAATGAATCCACTAAGAGTGGAATTTGGGGAAACCTTTTTCACAATGAAGTGAACGAGGTAAAATGAAGAAACTGAGGCCAAGATGTGAAGTGGCAGCTGGCATTATAGCTGGTACTAGAACCTGTGTCTTCTGACCCCCAAGTCCATTAGACCATGATGCATCTCTCAAGGCTGCCAATACTCTGGGGAAGGCTCCCATCTAAACAAAAGGGAAACATCTATAAATTATTTAAAAGGTACTTCAGTGCTAAGGACATGATCTGTCTGAGTGGGAACAAATAGGAATATTATGCAAGATGAGATCAAAGCAGATTTCTCACTAGTAGAAAAACAACTTACAGAAAGCAACTAGGTAATTGAACTTAATGGTAAGGAGAATGGGTTATATTCATTTTCATCACAGAGGAAATTTAACTCTAGGCAGCTAGGTGGTAAAGTGGATAGAGTGCTTAGCCTGGAGTCAGGAAGATTCATTTTCCTGAGTCCAATCTGGTCTTACATACTTAGTAGCTTTGTGGGGAAGTCACTTAACCCTGTTTGCCTCAGTTTCCTCATCTGTAAAATGAGCTGAAGGAGGAAATTGCACAGCAAATGCCCGACAATATCCTTCTATCTCTAAAATGATATGGAGCTGTAAATGGGGCTACTTTTCCCTTCAGCTAGCTGCCTCAAGGATGAGAACAGAAGGGATTAACGGCTAGTGGCCCACTGAGGCAATTCCCCTCCTGGCTGTCACAACCACTACTCAGCTGCATTCTTACCATGGGGCATTCTCACCCTTGAACATCGCTCTGCCAACCCTCTTCTCACATAGGTGAGTTCCTTTCAGAGCCTCCATTTTGGGAACAGGCCCAGCTCAGTCACGCTTCATTCCCCTTCTGGCTGTGCAGGGCTGACTTTCAGGACTTCCCTATCATGTCCTCTCTGGGTACCTTCTCTCCCTCCCCCCTTTTCAGCTCTCTTTTATGGGTTATCTTCTCCTTTCAGAATATAAGTTTCTCTGAGGAAGGAATTGTCTTCTTTTTGCTTGTATCTGTATCCCAGGTGCTTAGTACAGTGCCTGGCACACAGTAAGCACTTAATTAATGCTCCTTGCCTGCCTGGCATGCTGTAGGGATGACTGATTCTAAATAACATTTACTTGATAAGTAAAAACCAGTGTCAAACTGCCAAAAAATATTGAGGTTTTGACACTAAAAGAAGTCATTTTTTAGTTTCCCAAAGTACACCAGAGGACAAAATCAGTATTGTTTTCCAGTTTGGATGAATTAATGACCATTTATAGTTTGAACTTCCTGTCAAAACACTACTCAAGGGCTAGATGGAATTTAGATAACTGAAATGGCATCACCTGTGGATGACTGAGACCCTAATTATGCCAACAGAAAGCCATTTGCCCTTGAAAGACAACTAGATGAGAAACCAACCGGACAAAGACAGGATGGCATTTTTTTCTTGACTAAACAATCCTCTCGCTAATTTTTCCCCTAGAAAATGTAGATTTCAAACCCCTCCTCTTTCTCCAGGCTAATGTTTCAGCTCTCCTCCTTCCCTTTGAATTTGTTGATCAATCTGGTCAGCCTGGCTCAAAGCTGCTGCAGTTTAAACTGGACGCTTCCTAAAAACCTTTTCATTCTTTAAATAATAATAATAAATCCTCTTGGTCGCTTAGCTGAGACTCGGCCGTGTGGGAAGGAGGAGTGAGTGGTCTGTGGTGGCTGGGAGGCATGTCTAGGGAAGAGACCCCCTGGGGAGACGTCAAAGCTCAGCGCACAGATGTCACCAAGCCTTAGAGCTGGACAGGACGTCAGAAAAAAATCACCTGGAAGACCCCCGTGGCGTAAGGAAGCAAAGCTAGAGAATTGCAGAGACTTGGACCCGCGCTTGAATCCTTGCTATGCTCTTTAGAAACTGCTGATGGGGTGACCTTGGACAAGTCCCCTTGCATCTTGTCGCTTCCAAATTGCCCGTCGGTCAAATGAGGTTGTTGGTTGGGGAAGCGCTAACGTCCCTTTCAGTTTGAAAGCCTGGGTTCTGTTTATTGGCTGTGTAACCCATTCTCCGTCTGTAAAATGGAGGAACTAATACTTGTCGATTAACAAGTCATTGTTAAGCGCCTACTATGTGCCGGACACTAGGCTAAGGGCAGGGAAACGCAAACCCAGCCCCGGCCCTGGAGGAGGAGGCAAGGTGCCCAGCCCCGGGGGGGGGCGGTGGCCCCGGTCACCTAGTAACCACTCCCGGCCGGCAGCCAATGGGAGGTGCCGTGTGCCTCGGCACGGCGTGACGTCATGGGCCGGCGGCCAATAGGAGCGGGGCGCGGGGCCGGGACGGCCCGGGAGTGAGGGGTGTGGTGAGAATGGCGCGGAGCTCGGGCAATGCGGGTCCTCAGTGGGAGCGCCGGGGGCTCCGGAAGCGCCGCGAGCGCGGGGACACCCGGGGTGCCGGGGGCGGCCGCGCTTGGTGGCTTCCTGCTGCTGCTGCTGCTGCTGCTGCTGCTGCTGCTGCTGCTCCGGCCCAAGCGGCCAGCCAGCTTCCCCCCGGGCCCCGCGGGGCTGCCGCTCATCGGCAACATCTTCTCCCTCGCCGCCTCTGCGCAGCTGCTGCACGTCTACATGGAGCGGCAGAGCCACGTGCACGGCCAGGTACAGCCTCCGCGCCGGGCCCGGCACCGCCGCCAGGCCTGCCAGACCACAGATCCCGGCACTGGAGGGGGAAGAGCGCCGAGGCCTCAGCGCAAGCCCCTCCTCCCTCCCGGTGTCCACCCTGCGGCCATCACGACCTCTCCTCCCGGTGTCCAGTTACCCACTCTCCTAGGGTCCACTTGCTGTGGTCATTCCCTTTCCCCCCCGCAGTCACCTCTCTTCCCCCGGTTTACCTCCCCCCTCCAAAAAATGGGTGGTCGGACCCTGACTGGTCAACCCCGGGAGAGGCGCCCTCGGGGCCGCCCCGCCTGGACTTTAGAACGTAGTGGCCTCCGCTGACCTGCCCGGGGTTAATCGTTAATTTGGCATTTGTTGTCATTCCAGTGCAGGGTTTGAGCTGGAAGTGATGACCTCAGAACGTCCAGGCCGGGGGCTTCACCTGGGGTCCCTGATCTTTCTTTCTTTCCTTCTTTCTTCCTTCTTTCCTTTCTTTCCTTCTTCCTTCCTTCCTTCTTTCCTTTCTTTCCTTCTGCCTTCCTCCTTTGCTTCTTCCTTCCTTCTTTCCTTTTTCCTTTTTTCTTTCCTTTTTCCTTTCTTCTTTCCTTCTTCCTTCTTTCCTTTCCTTCTTTCCTTTCTTTCCTTCTTCCTTCCCTTCTTCTTTCCTTCCTTCTTCTGTTCTTCCTTCTTTCTGTCTTCCTTTCTTCTTCTTTCTTTTTTCTTCTTCCTTCCTTTCCTTCTTTCTTCCTTCTTTACTTTTTCCTTTCTTCCTTCTTTCTTTCCTTCTTCCTTTCTTCCTTCTTTCCTTCCTTTCCTTTCTTCTTTCTTTCCTTTCTTTCTTTCCTTTTTCTTCCTTTCTTTCCTTTTTTCTTCCTTTCTTTACTTCCTTATTTTCTTTCTTTCCTTCTTTTCTTTCTCTCTTTCTTTCCTTCCATCTTTCTAGTTCCCTTTGTAACTCTAATCAGTTATACATAGTATTTATACATTGAAAAATATGATTTGAAGTGGATAGGGCTAGGGGCGTGGAGTCAGGAAGACCCAGTTCAAATCCAGCCTCAGACACTTACTAGCTGTGTGACCCTGGGCAAGTCACTTAGCCCTGTCTGCCTCAATTTCCTCATCCATAAAATGAGCTGAAGAAGGAAATGGCAAACCACTCCAGTATCTCTGCCAAGAAAACTCCAAAAGAGGTCCCATTTTACTATTGTGTTGTTTTCAGTTGTGTCCCCTCTTCATGACCCCATTTGTAATAAAAATGTTCGCTATTATTATTAAATAAGGGGAGATACAAATACTTAGAGTGGTGGGAGAAATTTAGAAAGGGAGAGTTCACTTATAGCTGAGAGAGTCAATGAATAACATTGTTATTTGAAACTTGTAATTGGAAGGAAGGAATGGATGGAAGGGAGGGAGGAAGGCAAGGAGGAAAGGAGGGGGAAGGAAGGGAGGGAGGGAAAGGAAAGAGGGAAAAAAAGGAGGGAGGGAGAAAAGGGAGGGAGGAAGGGAAGAAGGGAGGGATTTATTAAGCATTTACCTTGGGTAAATCATTGTTCTAAGTACTGGGGCTACAAACAGAAGAGCACAATGCTACCTGACCACATTCTAATGGAGGGGGAGGTGCAGACTGCATAGTATATAGGAAGTTTCACCTGTAAGTTAGGTGCCAAAGTCCAGCGGCCCATGCCATGCAGGTAAAGCTGACAGTAATGCATCTTCTTTAATGTCCTTTCCAGTGATAAAGCCATATCCATTTCTGATGTTGAACCATTCAACAGTGCCAAGGGTTTTGGTGGTTAGCACTTTTTGGGAGGGGGGGCTCAGTAGCTGGGGCTGGTGGCCAAGCCCCCCTCTCCTCTATGGTGACTTCCCTTGATGATGGATGGAGGCATGAATGGTTACTGCTGTTCCTGGGGTTCTTGGATTTAGACGCCTGGGCTGTTTCCACCAGAACCTGAAGGGATGTTGTAGTTGAAGGGGGTGGCCGAGTGGTTTGAGCTGCCTGGCATTTTTGCCACCCCCGTTCCTCAGGGCACCTGGTTGCTTCAGGGAGGCTGTGGGTTTGGCTGTTGGTGGTGATCATCAGTCAATCAAAAAACATTTATTAAGCGACTGGAACAGGGGGAGACTTGAGGCAGGCAGCTATTGCAGTAATCCCGGGGTGAAGTGATAATGGTCAAGCCTGAGGTGCAGCAGCGTTGGAGGAGGGAAGGGGGCATACTGGAGAGGTGCTGCAAAGGTGAGGTGGACAGGCCATGACAACGGCTTGGATAGAGGGGGTGAGAGATAGCGAGGAGTCCAGGATGACCCCCGGGTTGGGAGGATGGGGCTGCCCTGGACGGTGACAGGGAAGCGAGGAGGCGGGGAGTGTTTAGTGGGAAAGACAACGAGTTGGGTTTTGGATACGTTGAGTTTCAGTTGTGTCCGGGACATCCAGTTGACGATATCTGAAAGGTGGTTGGAGATGGGAGACTGCAGGTCAATAGGGCTGCTCCGTAGTGGCTTGAGGGGATGATTTGGGCATGGATTTTCCTCAGGCATCAATTTTTGCGTGAAGCTGAAATGAAGGAACCTCCACTTTCACGTTCTAGAAAATCCCATTAGAGGCAGAATGGTGGTGCAACTAAGAAGACAGTGTTATCTAGTGGAAATTGTCTTGTATTTATTTATTGTCATCAAAGGGCCTGGGTTCAAGCCCTGGCTCTGCTACCTGTGTGACCTTTGGTCAAAGGCCTGCTGTCCACTCTCTGGGCCTTAATTTCCAAATCTGTAAAATCTGAGAGTTGGAATAAACAGATGGTCTCTGAGGTCAAATATGATGTCATGTACCCTTATTTAAACACCACCACATAGTGGTTTGCTATTTCTTTGGGTATTTTTAACCCAGAGACTTGACTGCCATCATAAGATGCCTTCATCTGTAGAGGAACTCCTTACCTAGCAAATCCATGCTGGACAGGGAAGTGGTTGGTTTTTTAGAGAAGTGGAATGTCTGTGGAAGAGGTCACTGGCCTCCAAATCCAGGCTCAAGGCTGTGGTCCTAGTGCTGGCAGCACTCTGGTGTGAGCCCCCATCACCTCACGCCTATGTCACTGCAATAGCTGCTGGTTTGTCTGCCTGCCTCAAGGCTCTCCCTGCTCCAGTCCATCCCCCAATCAGCCACTGAAGTGATTTTCCAAGTTGCTTAACTTGCCCAAGCATCAATTTCCTCCCATAAATGAACATATTTCTGGTATTTCCTACCCCACAAAGTTATTTTGAGGACCATAAGAGATGCGGAAGTGCTTTGAAAACTACGAAACAGACAAATTTAAAGCATTTCCGAAATCTTGAAGCCACACAAGCAGAGAGGATAGAACCTTTGTTCTTACTTTCTTGGAATGTAACAGTATGGCATGACATGACATGATTTAGATACTAATTGATAACAGAGTCTCTAATTAGCCAAGATTTACTCTGTTGACAGCACTGAGGGTGGGCCTGGTACACTCTATGTGCAAACCTTGGTTTGGAGGGACTTCTATAGGAGGGAAGGCTGTAACACATGAGGATTTCTGTTTGGCAAGTAGGGTGGCTTCCTTCTCACCATGTCATACTGCTTATTACTGGGTAGTGTGTTGACGACCCAAGAAAAGTCCAGTCAGCCAGAGGGGCATAGCTTTCTTGATAGTATGGAGTGGAATTAGAAGATAGTATTATTGATGGGTAGTAGTTAAAATCAAAATAGATTACACAGTTAAAAACCACACTTATAATTCAAGACGCTTATAAATGAAAGGCCTTTTAAATACTTCACAAGGATGGTCACCACTATTGATAAAGGTAGCGAGTTTTGTTAGACCCAGCAAGAATGGAACAGTGGGAAGAGCAGTCATTGGCGGGAGAGTGGGAGCCTGGCTTCATGGGCTGGCCCTGCCACCAACTTCAGTCACTGCTTTCTGAGCCAATGTCTTCTACGAAAGCTACCACCGATGTTTCTTAGAACTATTGTGAAGAAAGTGAACTGAGGCACTGTGTATAAAGGGGAGTTATTAGTAAGAGCAGGTGTGAAACCTGTGTACTCAGGTACATTAGTAAATAGGTAATGATGAAATAATGATAATTAAATAAAAATCTGTGCAAACAGGTCATTAGTAAAACAATGCTCAGCTCTGTGGGGAAAGGAGAAATAAGAAGGGATCTCAGAATTTCCCCTCCCACAGGCCAGAATAACAAGTGAGGCACCTCTCACTGACATAGACTGTGCTGGGGCTGGTATGGACTTCTGACATGTGTTCCAACCCCCTCCACCCCCATTTTACAGAGGAGAAACTGGGCTCAGCATTTGGTCTGAGTGACTTCTGGGACGTCCCCCCTTGTCAGAGATAGCACCCCAACTTGATGCCACCCACATCTCCTGACTCTTCACCCTGTGCTCTCCCCTTCTGCCCACTGAGCCAGGTACTGCTCCAGGCGCAGAGCCAATGAGGAGGCTGAACTTGGTGCTGGGCCCCAGCAGAGAGGAAGCTTCTGTGGTCCTCCTAACACCTCACCCATTTCTATCAATACTTGCTGGTCGCTTACTGAGGCTTGGAAAGATACCTAATGTACTTCCGAATAGTAACTTAGACTCTGATAAGGCTTGGAAAAGAATAGAGACTTCCTTAGCGATCTATCTCCAGATGACGTGTCATTTAAATTCTGCTCTTTTCTGCTTCTTTTTCTCTTTCCAAAGATTTTCAGTTTAGATCTTGGAGGTTTGTTCACTGTGGTCCTGAATGGCTATGATGTGGTAAAAGAATGTCTCGTTCATCAAGGTGAAATTTTTGCTGACAGACCTGCTCTCCCTTTGTTCAAGAGGCTGACCAAAATGGGAGGTGAGTGTATTTTCAACTATTACGGACTTATTAAAATACCTGAAGCCTATATCAGTCATCATTCAGTTTGAGAAAACACAATCTATGTCACGCAAAACCCAAGATACCTTGCACATGCAGACTTGGGCAGATGAGATAGTATTTGGAGAAGTGCTTAAAGTGTGGGTACTTTATAATTTTTTTTCCTCCCTCTCTCACCTTGGGCACTCTTTCTGAGCTGTAGTTTCCTTGTGTGGGAAATAGAAACAATATTTATACAACCTTCTTAATGGGTATGAGAAGACATGATAGATCAAGTTCTTCATAATCCTTAAGAGTGTTTAAACTCTAAGTGGGTAGTAGAATTATTCTCCATTTTTCGTCTTAGAATATCCCAGCTTATTAAAGGAAAATAGATGATTTAATTCAATTCAACAAACATTTATTAAGCCCCCTTAATATGATGAAAAGACCATGGGCTATGTCCTTCAGGAACATTTTCTCTTCTAACAGAGGAAATAACGTGTATGCAAATGATATCATACAGATAGGACAGGAAGTAAAAAAGAAGCATTTTAAGAAATCTGATTAATGAACAACCGCTTCAGGGAATCAGAAGAGGCTTCCTGGAGGAAGTGGCACATCATCTGGGCCTTGAAGGAAAGGAAGGATTTCCATAAGCAGGGGTGGGAATCCACTGGGTGCATTGGAGACAGTTTCTGCAAATATGGAAAGATGGGTGGGGTCAGAATGAAAGTAGAGCATGATTCTAGGCCTGGTTGAGTTTATGAAAGGGCATGGAATGAGTTAAGGTTAGACTGGAGCCAGACTGGGAAGTGCCTTAAATGTCAGGCCAGTGAATTTTTACTTTATATAATCATTAGGCAAAAACTAGTGTATGTGCATGAACAAAGAGTGATGTGATCAGAGCTGGGCCTTGGGAGGTTATATATACACCCAAAGCATAGTCTGAAGGATGAAGGATCAGAGAGAGCAGCTAGGGACACATGAGGGCTTGTGAAGACAAGAGAGTAGACACAGAGTGTGTTGTGGAGGTGGTGTCAACAGCCTGGCAACTGATTAATATGGTGGGTGGAGGGAAAGCGTCAGAGAGGCCAATGAAGCTTTGAGCCTGAGTGACTGCAGCTGGTGGAGGAACCTCAGCGCTGGAGCAGCCAGAGGAAGAGAAATGATGATTCTGCTCTTGGATTTACTGAGCTTCCCGTTGGAGGGAATGTTCCGTCTCCACTGGGTCTGGAGCATTGAGGATCTAAATTCAGACGTGGTCCGTATGTGCACACAACGGAGAGAGTTGGAGTTAGGTCTGGATGAGAGGGCGAAGGGGGTAAATGGTCCAATCTTTCCTGCAGGTTTGCTCAACGCCACATACGGCCGGGGCTGGATAGACCACCGAAGGCTAGCCGTAAACAGCTTTCGCTATTTTGGCTCTGGTCAGAAATCCTTTGAATCCAAAATCACCGAAGAAGCCAAGTGCTTCATTGATGCTGTTGACACATACAAAGGGAAACCCTTTGACCTTAAGCAGTTGATAACAAACGCTGTTTCAAACATCACCAACATGATTCTTTTTGGACAACGTTTTTCTTACGAAGACACGGAATTTCAGCACATGATTGAGATTTTTAGTGAGAATGTGGAGTTGGCTGCCAGTGCCTCCGTCTTCTTGTATAATTCTTTCCCCTGGATTGGCATCTTCCCCTTTGGGAAACACCAACAACTTTTTAAGAATGCAGCTGTGGTCTATGATTTCCTCTCCAGAATTATCGAAAAGGTGTCTGCCAATAGGAAACCACAGTCACCTCAGCATTATGTAGATGCATATTTAGATGAGATGGATAAAGGGAAGAATGACCCAGGCTCCACATATTCTAAGGAAAACCTGATTTTCTCTGTGGGGGAGCTCATAATTGCTGGAACGGAAACCACCACCAACGTACTAAGATGGGCAGTTCTTTTTATGGGCCTTTATCCTAACATTCAAGGTGAGAAATCTCTTTGAACTTTGGGACCACTTTTATGGAGGCGGGAGTGGAGGAGAGCTCTTCCGCCAAGAAAAGGGCACTTGATTTGGACCCACACGTTTACTATCTACCTGTGTGACCTTGGGTGAGTCATTTACTCTCTTTGGACCCATTTCCTGAACTGTCAAATGAGGGAGTTGGAATAGACAATCTCTGAGGCCCCTTTTAGGTCTAACCCTTCAATCTGTGAACCGCATTCTGAGCTGTTTCTCTAAGTAAAGACTAAATGTGGTCCTAACTGAGGAAGTCACACAGTATGATATTCTTTTTTCTCCCAGAATATAACATTCCCCCTTCAGGGTCTGTTACTGTTTTAAAATTTAACAAAGTTTTATCTGTGTGTACCAGCCTTTACTATGAAAAATGGCTGCCCAGGGATAGAGCACTGGCCCTGGAATCAGGAGGACCCAAGTTCAAATCCAGCCTCAGACGCATACCACTTACTAGCTGTGTGACCCTGGGCAAAGTCACTTAACCCCCATTGTCCAAACCCCCCCCCCAAAAAAAAACAGGGAAACAAAGGGAAAAGAATCTGTCTGGGAACATCAGCCTGAAATCTACTTAGTTAGAATTTTCTCAGGGCTGTCCAGTGATATCCTCAAGTTCAGGTTACAGAGAGCTTCGTATGATGTAAAAATTAATGATTTTAGTAATTGCCTAATAACTTGCACTCTTTTTTTCTAACAGGGCAAGTTCACAAAGAGATTGATTTAATTGTAGGTCCCAATAGGACGCCTTCTTTGGAGGACAAATCCCAAATGCCCTTTACTGAGGCAGTTTTGCATGAAGTTTTGCGGTTCTGTAATGTAGTTCCACTGGGTATTTTCCATGCAACTTCTCAAGATACGGTTGTACGTGGTTATTCTATTCCTCGGGGCACCACAGTCATTACAAATCTTTATTCCGTTCACTTTGACAAAAAGTACTGGAAAGACCCAGAAGTATTTTATCCGGAGCGATTTCTGGACAGCCATGGACAGTTTGTTAAGAAAGAAGCACTGATTCCTTTCTCACTAGGTAAGGTCTGCCTGGGTGTGAGGGTCTCTGGAACTCTTAGTTGGCCTGTAACAGGAAACTTCCCTGCTGATTTTTCAGCTGCTTCTTGGGAGAGGGTCTTTGTGAATGGCTAAGAAGCTGGCCAGAGTAATGATAAACTTGATCATTTTTAAAATGTAATTAAGCTGGTTTTTCAAACACACATGACCATACTCCTCCTTCCCTCACTGTTAATGTAAAGAAAGCTTTGTTAGTCCTAATGCACTCAAGAAATTGGTGCTGTCATATTAATAGTAGTAATATTGTTCTTAGTAATCCATTCTCATCTTCATCATCACTGGCATTTATAGAGCACTTTAAGGTTTATAAATCACTTTACAAACATCTCATTTTGTTCTCACAACAACCCTGGGAGATAGGCACTATTATTATCACCCCCATCTTACAGATGTGAAAACTGAGATGGAGAATAAAGTGACAGCTAGTAAGTGCCTGAGGCAGGGATTTGAACTCAGATCTCCCTGGTCCCAAAGTCAGCTCTCTTATCTATTGTGCTACAGAGCAGCCCAAGTAAGAACTTCAAGGACTTTGGAGATCATCTATCAGTAAACTTTTTTTAAGTTCCTTTATGCATCAGGCATTGTGCTAAGCACTGAGGGTGTAAAAAGAGGCAAAAGATAGTCCTTAGGGAGCTTACAATTTGATGGGTGAGACTACGTGCAGACAGACAGACACGCACACACACACACGAAGAGCAAGCTATATATAGGATAAATAGGAAATAACAGACAGAAGGCACTGCAATTAAAAGGGACTGGGAACAGCTTCCTGTAAAAAATAGGATTTTAGTTGATACTTAAAGGAAGCCGGAGAAATTTACAGTCAAAGATTAGAAGGAAGAGCATTCCAGTTGGGGGTTGGGGGGAAAGGCAGAGAAAATGCCCAGAGCAGAGAGAGGGCACGTCTTGTCAGTGTCACTGGATGAAAGAGTACAGGGTGAGGAGGAAGGTGTAGGAAGACTGGGAAAGCAGGAGGGGCCTAGGTTATGAAGGACTCTGAACACCAAAAAGAGCATTTCGTATTTGGTCTGGGAGATGGCAGGGAGCCAGTGGAGCTTACTGAATAGGGGGGTGACACGGCCAGACTAGGCTGTAAGAAAATAATCTTGGTGGCTAAATGGATGGACTGGAGAGAGCTGAGGCAGGCAGACCCACCAGCAGGCTATTGCAGTAGTCCAGGTGTGAGATGTGAGGGCGGTGTCGGAGGAGTGGAGGAGCAGAGATTCAAGAGATTCTGCAAAGGTGAGATTGACAAGCCTTGGCAATAGCTTGGATTGGGGGGTGGGGTGAGAGAAAGTGAGGAGTCCAGGATAACTTATAGGGTGTGAGCCTGAGGGACTGGGAGGGTGGTGTAATAAGGAAGATAGAAGGGAAGAAAGGCTGGAGGGGGGGAATAATAAGTTTAGTTTTAGATATATTGAGTTGAAGGTGTCTACTGGTCATCCAGTTCGAGATGTCTGAAAGGCAGTTGGAGATACAAGATTAGAGGTCAGCAGAAAGACTGGGGCAGGAAAGGCAGATTTGAGAATCATCAGCGTAGAGATGATAATTAAATTCATGGGAGCTGGTGAAATCACCAAGTTAAGTAGTATGAAGGGAAAAGAGAAGGGGACCCAGGACAGAGCTCTGAGGGACACCTATGCTTAGATGATGTGAGCTGAAGGAGGATCCAGCAAAGGAGACAGAGGAGGAGTGGTCAGACAGGTAGGAAGAGAACCAGGAGAGAGGGGTGTCCTGAAAACCTAGAGAGAAGAGAGGATCAAGGACAAGAGGGTGATCAACAGTGTCAGGTCAAGAAGAATGAGGATTGAGAAAAGATCTTCATTTAACAATTAGGGAAACTGAGTCCCAGAGAGGGCAAGACCTATCCAAATTCACACAATAAATGAACAGCAGAATCAGACTCCCATCCTACATTCTCTTCACCATGTCACCTGAACTAGCTTCACTGCTAGAAAACAAATGAGTGATGAATCATAACCTTACGATCTGTTTAAAGGGATTGTCCATTTGGTCCTTGACATGGAAATAGGTTTATCTTTCATCAAACACACACAGCCCAGAGGAGATGCCCTGTGATGGAGCCAACTCCAGAGTGTACTCCCACCCAAAAAAACATAAAGTGCTGACCCAGGGCTGTCTTTTGCTGCTTCTGTGCTCTAGGCTGGCTGGACTAAGGAGTATCTGCAATCCTGCAGTCAACATTTAGCACCTCTAAGGACCCCAAGAATCGAGCCTGAAGGTCTAGCCACAGTATCTGTGCCACTGTTGCCAAAGCACCTTTCTTCTTTTAATGGCCGAGCCTGGCACAGAGTAGGTGCTTAATAAATGTTTATTGATTAATTGGGATCACTGAATTCTTTGTCCCATCATTTCCAGTTGAGTAGCATGTTGGGGAGAGGGAGTGGGAAGAAGGCATCAATTGTTTGATCTTGGGGAAAGACTGATTTTTTTTCCCTTTCTATTTAGGAAGAAGACATTGTCTTGGAGAACAGCTGGCTAGGATGGAAATGTTTTTGTTTTTTACATCATTGCTTCAGCGATTCCACTTGCATTTTCCACCTGAGGTAGTTCCAAATCTCAAACCCAAATTAGGCATGACATTACAGCCACTACCATATCTCCTCTGTGCAGAAAGACGGTAGCCAAAGGACAGCTATCATGAGGACTCGTATATTTAGACCGTGAAGGATTCTGCTTCCTGCTTAGAATTTCAACAATGGTCCCATTATCATAACTTTATTTGCAACTATTTTCAAAAGTCTAAATTGAGAAATGCAAGTATAAGTGACATGTACGTGGTTTTCTAAATATACAGCTGCACCCCCAAATCCTCCTTTCTAACTCTGCCCACCTTTAAATCTAGATTTCTGATCTTCCAGGAATGTGTATCCAGAGAGGGGACTTCCAGTCAGTCCTCTGCCCTTTCTCTTTCAGAGCAATGTTAGAGAATGAATAAATAAGTAATGGGAAACAAGATTCTGAAGGGCCTCTTGGTGGGGAGTGGGATTTGGTTCCTTCAGCAAATCCTGGCCTTTCTCCCCTTGTCCAGCTAAGACTGTTCCTTGCCTCCAAACTGCAAGAGTTAAGTTAATGTTAAATAACGACACTTCTGTTTATGAAGTAAAAGTGAACAATTTGTCTCTTAGGGTTCCCTTGTTCACACAGGCACCTCTCTGCCTAGTGGTCTCATTCATCAGTTATTTACAACCATCAACAGTAACGATTATAGCATTTGTGAGAACACTCTGCCTTCTGGAGAAAACTCATCAGTACTATTGGTTATTTGGCATCCTGAGACATCAGCAGACTTTAAAACTACCTGTTTTGGTGGCTATGGACAAAGCTTCATGAGGTCCCAGTGAAGGGGATGAGGAAGAGCATCTTCCTCCTAACAGAAAGCAAGGGAAAAGTCCATCAATTTCAGTGGCCAGAGGGGAGGGCCTGTTCTGTGGAAATGGTGGACATCCTCGCTTGAGCAGGGCATGGCTCATAGATTTAGTGTTGGAAGGGACCTCAGAGGTCAGCTGGTTCAACACTTTCTTTTACAAATGAGATAAACCCAGGCACTCTGAACACAAATTCAGTGCCCTTCTCACACTAGGGAATGGAAAGAAGGCAGAGGCCATCCCAAACTGAGGAGCAGTTTCCTGCCTCTCTTATCAGTATGTCATTCGAAGAGACAGCTTGGTCCTTCTTCCCCTCCATAACACTCCCAGTGGACCTGCCTCAAAGCCATAACCTAGGCATGAAGGAATACCTCCAGTCTAAAGCACAGGGATAGTCCAGCTCAAGTTGCTGGGCCCGATTCTTCCTGGTCTTGAGTACATTTGTGCAAAGCCCTTTCTTTGCTTCACTCTACTTCCTCTCAGTGGTTCTGACCCAAGGTGGGATGTATGGAAGAGCCTCAGGAACAAACTCCAGAAATCACAATGGGTGTGGTCACTGAGTGGGGTTCAAGTTTAAGGGGAAGACTCCTACTTGGCTGCAGAACCCCAGGTCTGAGGATGTAGAAATGTTTGACATCAAGCAGCATGAGGTTCATTCATCCACCTAAGTCCCGGCGCTAGACACAGCTGCTGTCCAGGAGAGCTATCCCCATTTAAAGCTTCTCTTAACAGGAATGGCTGTGGTTAGGACGGTTGGCACAATCAACAACCAGCAGGCTGGGGGGGGGCGGCGCTACACCTCCCGATTTGATCAACACCAAAACACCTTCAGTTCAAGCCAATGAGAGATACCTGTGTTTACACAGAGAAATACATCATTGATTTCACTTTGGAAGTTGATGTTAAGATTCAACATGTAAACTTATAGATATAAGTAAAAGGGTATGATTATATTGATACAAAATTTCTTAGGCCTTGTTGCTTTCATGGTCGGTCGGTCTCTTCAAATCCAAACTGACCATAACATTCCCAGTGGTCAGGGAAATTGTTAGGTCCTATCATTTGGACTCCATCTCTCAGTTTTTAATGGCTTGTTCTCACTGTAGTTTCTGTTGACAGTGACCTCCCACTGAACTGTAGCTTTTGGGTGGAGATATTAGTAGCTAATCACTAATTAGTAGTCAACTTCAGTGTGAGGGAAAAGTGTGTTCCAGCTGCTAAAAATACATGCAGTTTTAGATTACTTGAATGAGAAGTCTTTACTGTCCAAAAAGAGAAAGTTCGTCTCTCTGTGCCGTCAGCTGGAGTTCAGATCATTTAGGAGCTCAGTTAGAAGAGGGTCATGGGCTGAAGTAGGCCAGCAGCAAAGGGAAGATGAGGTGAAGACTAGAGAGGCAGATTCCAACACTGAATTAGCAATGAGAGCTTTCTGAAAGCAGGAGGGACAGTCCTGGCAGAAGAGGCTGGTTCTTCATCCACTACGCAGGGAGTTAGATAAGTTCTCTGATTCAAAGATGGTCTCGAAGGCTCATGTTAGTGAGCCTTCATGTATAACACTTGTATTTACACATACACACACACACACAATCTGTATGTATGTGTGTGTATACGTAGATATCTGCTGAATGAGCCAATGAATACATTAAGAAGTTTCCATTCTTAGGCAACGTATGGACTCAACAGTGTGCAAATATTTGCTGTATAGTGAAGGTCATTTGCTTTAAGTACCCGAGAGACTGAGGTCAGTCTGGGGTTCAGGAGAACTAAAGGGAGAAGCAGGGCTTAAGCCCTGGTCTGGCTAGGGTAGTCTCACTTTTTCAATCAGTTCTTGTTAGGCAGATGGCAGGTTATCTGGTCTACACACAGCAGCAGACAAATCATGGTGTGTAGAAGGGACTCTGCACAACAGGTTTGGACCAGACTAACTCAAAGCCTTTCCTCAGCTCCTAGGATTCTGATTTTGTATTTAATTTATTAATTCCCCTCTATTAGCTTAGGGCAGCTATGGCAGTTCACAAACTAACATGCTAGTCTTCCCTGGACAAGCAGAGGGCCACGATCCTTTGAGAAAGGTACCCAACGAGACCTTAGCCCAGACCCCACACCCTCCCCCCTACACAGCACAAAATGAAGTTACACTGGGGGACAATTAGTAGCTTTAAAATATTTAATATACCCTACCAGTTCCTTATGATTATGGAAGTAACAAATTGGACAAAAATACTTTGCAGAGTTTCTTTGGGCTAAAGTCACCTGTTTATAAGCCATAATCAAGGAACAAAAAGTTGAAAAGCTCTAATGTTGAAAAATCAACAGCCAATTGTCAAATTATTCCATTATTTTAAAATAAATTCCAATAACTGAATATTCTAAAAGAATAAAAAAGAATAACACGCTTCTCTTGAGAAGCTAAATGAAAGCTGTACATTAAATCCCCCCAGCCTCCCCTTCAAAATCTTAACCAAAAAGGGCCCTGTGAGTGCCTGCTTTGTCCTGGCTGAGAGGTGTGACGTGCGGAACCAGCAACAACGGTGCTCCTCTGAGGTTGGCTTCTGGTGAAAAACTTGACACACAAAAGGCAAAACCAATAAACTGGGTGAACACGTCTAAATGGTGGAGAAGGTGTGACAGACAGTGGAAACCCTGGGCATTACAAATGAGGTCTCTGTGTTGGAAGCAGGAGGCTTGAGTGTGAACACCCCACCAAAGTGTCTTTTGCAGATGGTGATGCACATTCCAGTCAGATGGGGTGACAGCTGTGCGGGTTAGCGTGGCATCTCCGAGTCACATCAGCCTTGCAAAGATAACACTTTAACCACCAAGAGACCAGAGCGCTTCCCCAGCACTGCCGGATGCCTCTAGTCTAGACTGAGCTCCATCAGTGATTACTTGACAGCATCTGTTTGCACGGGCTGCTCTCAGTGCTCTCCCTGCACACTCCACACAAAATCACACATGTGCCACCGTCCTAGCTCACAAGTGCTGTAGAAAAGCTGTCTATGCATGTGTTTTGCAACCATCTTCGCCACTGTCATCCAAGACATTTTAGGAAGTAAGATGGTTGGCAAAAATCATTTTAGGTAGCAAGAGAAAGACAGAGTCAGGTCAGGTGTGTATGGTAATCCTGAAACTAAACCAACAACTGGGCAATAGGAATAAATACACAGTGGTTATCTTAGGCTTAACCTTTTCTTACATGGCCCAGAATGCATCTGGGGCAGAGGTACGCACATCCAAAGGGGGTGGATGTGTCGGTGCCACTGACCAGGGGAACTCTGACTCTGAAGACAGCCATTCCAATTCTGTATTTACTGCATGCAAAAACACAGAGTATTTTTCCTCTAGCTGTTCATGACCTTTTTGTAGGAGTGGTTTGTGTTATATTCTGCAGTAAAGATCAGAGGGGTTTCAATTCAACAAAAAGAACAAAGAAGAGAGAGTTTCCCGTTTTTGGCTTTGATGTGTCTCAAAATGTATGTATGCAGAAGGAATAACATTCCTAAGGTTATAGCACAGGTTCAGCAATGGGATGGGATTGGAGTTTGTTGGGTTTAGTGGAATATGCTTTAAAAATATTCATCCTGAGTTAAGAGTGAAAAAATGTAGCAGTACTGAGTTTAAAAAAATCTCTTTAAAGATTAAAAAATTCTACCATGGAGCATCGAGGCTTAAGTTTTTAAAAGACAAAATTTGATGTTCACTGCAAACCCGAATCCTTTCAGTAAAACTGCAACAACGATGTATGATAGTCAAAGACATCAGAAATTGATGCACCTTGGTCCATCTGAGTAATTTTTAAAAATCAGAATACAATGTGAATGTCTCACAGCCCCGAAATGGAGAAACTGAGGTGGGAGGGCAGCAGTGAACACACCATGGAGACCCTCCCACTGGGTATACTGCAAACGCCATCTTCATCATTAGACACGAAGAGATATCAGGATGCAAGAACAGAATAGAGTGAATCCCAGTCTCACACAAACCAAAAGTACCTGCCTCCTTAGCAACTGAAGAGTTCTTTCTCAACTTGCAAGAGCCACGTGGAAAGGACAAGCTCTGGATTCAGCACGATAGCCTTTGAACCAAAAGATCTGTCCACAAAGTAGGCTTTCAGAGACTTTACAATCATGAGATTTACGAAGGATTAAACCCAGCTTTCTGTTCCATGCAGTTGAATGCACGAGAATGGGGACGTGGCTACAGCAGCGAGGATCCCATCACAGTATGAAGGCCTTCCCACCTCCTAGAAGATGGGCTGGTCTAAAGTCGGCACAGTGAAGAAACTGAGGCTAGGGTGTAGAGTCCTCTTCGAGTATAGCTTCTTCACCCGTTCTCCCAAGGGAAGGTAACAACGGCACCCCCCTTCTTCTCCCTCAGCATAGTGGAGGTGATGTCGATGGCGATGATGGACGGGAAGATGGCGGTGCTGATAGTGGCAGCGGCATTTCTCCCTCACCTGCTTCCTCCATGACTTAGAGTTCTTTGGTTGGAGATGGAGGTGGACTGTGGCCCTCCACACCCGCCTTGCCGTCTGCAGCAGAGTCCTCACTTCCTCTCTCAACCAGCCTCTTCCACAGCTGATGATTTTCATTCAGATGCTGCGTTAACTGGCAAAACTTGCGGTGCCTGACCTTTTTTTTTCGTTGTGGTTCTGTGAAAATCAAAATACAGCTTTAAAATCTTAGCATCATAACGACAAAGGCTTGTCTATGACTGACTTACACATGAACACAAGAGCCTGGCAACCTAGAATAACTTTCTGAAAGCTATGTTGGTGACACTCTGCGCACAATGGCACAACAAGGGTGGTGCCTTACTTGGCCGGGCACTAGGCGGAGAAGCAGCAGGAGCCACAGTGGCGGTAGCAGTAGTGTGAGCTCTGTCTTGTTCCGACTGTAATTCTTCAAAAAACTCCTCACTCGCAGCATCGTCACACTCTTCCTCTATCCACAGGCCAGGCAGCAAACCTGCTGCATTGTAGGAATTACACAGGGGCCCCACTATGTGAGAGATGAAAGATTCCTGCAGCTTTGCAAGCTGTGGACAGTGGCGATCCATGAAAGGACTGATGGGCAGCCCAAGACTGGCCTCTTCATCTCCCTGAATAGTTTAAGAAACAAACAGAAGGTGCATTTTTATGTACTTCCAGTGTTCAAAGCACACTACCAAGCTCCCTCCCTTACCCTAAATCCCAGTCTCCAATATGGCACAAGAGAATTTTCATGTAAGTTATCACTGTCTTTCAAAAGATTCATGTGAAGGTTGGTTACTTATCATCAGTGTGATAGTCTCCATTTAATGACAGTGATGAAGTGGAGTCGGGAGATCAAATGTTTGTTTGATCAATGTTTGTTTGTCAGCTCTTTCCTTCTCTGTTTCTGAGGCCAACCTAATGATATTTCATCCTCTTTAAAGACTGTGCTGGCTGGCATCTTGAGAAGTTTGCTACAGCTGTGACTCTAAGCACACATAAGCACATCCAGGCCTTTAGAAAGCACTGAGTGCATAAGCAAACTCTAGGCTCTCCTTTCAGTTGGTTCCTTAGTTTTCAGCAGTTGTTCCCTGTCCTTATTCTCCTAAGGGATTTTATGTTCATTCAACAGTAACAGAGCACCAAAAAAAGAGACTGTTTCTTCATTGAGAATCAGCAATATTACTAATATCCCTCTCCCTCCAAAGTGCGTGAGTAGTGAGGGGAAGCAGTGAACTCCCTCCCTTCTCAAGCCCACTTGCTCTCAGAGGCTGGCAGCCAATGCCAATATGCATGCCTTGCTCTCACCCACACAGGTTTTAGGCCCTGGTGATCATGGCAGTACAGGGTGGTCTGCACCAGCTCTTCTGACAGGCAATTTGGGATGTTGCCCATTTTGGGGTCATCTTCCCCCATCTTTCAAAAAGGTGCTTTGTGGAGCATAGTAAGTTTATTTCTCAGAACATTAAGACTTTAGTATTTATATTTTCATTCAAAGACAAGCAATACTTTCAAAAAAGAAAAAGAGAACAATTATTTGTAAACACCTGAAGGAATATCTCACCAAATTTTTTTGCCCCATGGTTAGAAAATTTGGGGCTGACAAGACTGTTCTGTTGGTCTCTAGAGGAGGAGTTAGGATAAACAGAAAGAAGTTATAAAAAAGGCAGTTTTCAGCAATGTGTAAAGAAGCACTTTCTAATAATGGAAGTTATCCCATAGTCTGCTTCATGAGAGAGTGAATCCCTATCCCTGGAGGTCTTCAAGCAGAAGCTAAATGGAAGTAGGATAGGATGGAATGTGGATATAAAAAGGATTCCTATTTAAGTAAACTGTGTAGTAGGTGACCTCTGAGGGTACCATTCAAGAATAAAATTATAGCATTTTATGAAAATACACTGGCAAGTTTATGAAGCACAGGATAAACATCCTGTACCATACACCATAGAGGCCCTATCGAAGGCAGCACAAAGTGGAGGGTGGGCACTGACCTAACAGAACTCTCAGGACAGCATCAAAGAGGGCAGAGCAGAAAGGAGGAAGGTCAAGACAAAAGTAAGTAAAATGTAATCCCAGAGCAATGACTCCTTCATAGAACAGGACAGAATAAAGTCCTGTTACATACATATAAGAAAAGATGGAAAATGACTTGGTCAAAGTTGAAACTGGAGGCAGAGCCTAGACTTGAACTTGGCCAAGGACTTCGACATACTTCCTTCTGTTGACCCATCTAAAGAGAGTGATAGCATTATCTCCATTTGACCAAAGCTTGAGGCCTGGAAGGGCTGTGACTCTCCCAAGATCACACAGTTATTTTATGACAGATAAGAACTTCAGTGCTTCTTATCTATTCCCAATTCTAATCATGAGAGCTAGACCAACTCGCTCATTTTACAGATGGGAAGGTGAGGCCCAGAGAGGGGTCACAATGATGATGTAACCAGGATCCAAGCCAGTGTTCTTTCCACTATATCACAATGTGATGATGATACTAGAATTAATCCTAAGTCTCATATCATACTGTAATTGATACATCCCTAAACAGATTTCTGCCAGTGTAAGGATTTAAAATTTGTTTTAGATATTTTATACAGGCTAGACTGTGTAGTGTAATGTACAGAAAGCAGGTGTTAGTCTCAGGAGACACAGGTTTGAGTCCTGACTGACATTCTAGCTGTATGACAATGGGTTGAGTAGTCACTTAACATCTGACCCAGGCAGCTAAAACTACAAGTCACGGAGAAGTCACTAATCTGCTTGAGCTTGGATCCTGGTTACATCAGCACTGTGACCCCTCTCTGGGCCTTACCTTCCCATCTGTAAAATGAGGGAGTTGGCCAGCTCTCGTGGATGGTGTTGGGAACAGATAACAAGAAGGAAATGTATCAGATGCTCTGCTCCTATAGGTCTCCTGAATCCTAGATCATTCCACTAGAGGGATGATGAAGAGAGGAATATTTAGGAGATTTTCCACAGGATGAAGTAGTAGGAATTCTGTGGAATGAAGAACAGTGACTAATTAAATTCTTCAAGAGGGCTCTGCTCAACTGATAACACTGTAGCTAAGCCTGCTTGGAAGAGAAAATCCATCCACGTCAAAAGAAAACCAACACGCATGGTTTTTCTTTGCCATACTTGAATTGGTGATAGTCTAGTGTATCCTGGGGACAAAAGGCAAGGCCAGAATGGGATGGAGGGTAAGAAGCACTTTAGGGCACTTTGTATGCAATCTGATTATTTCTCTGTAATCTAGCAACTATATGTAAGGAGAAAAAGCTGAATGCCCAACAGGGAAAAGCATCCTCATATTTTGTTTTAAAAACAGAATTATAGAAAGAGTTACCATCTTTGCTTAAACACCGAGTAAAACCTAGTGACAAAGTCAACAAAAGTAGGATTATCCAAGTAAGGCTGTCCCCGGAAAAGTCTAGTGTTTATGTTCATGGCATAAGCTCTACGATTATGGACATAGAATAAAATACGCCCGGGATATGCTTTGAAAAGATCACTTTAAGGCATTTTAAATACTTTTGAGCTAATAATTATAAACTCCCATGTCCCCACAACACAGGGCAGGTTAAGAGCTCAAGATATACAGCCTGGCGCCTCAGTGCCATATGAGTATTCCTATGTGAGTATTCAGTCAGTCAGTGCTCATTAAGCACCTACTATGTTCTTCACACTGAACAAAAGCAAACATGCAATCACTCACTCCACTGATAATTACTTCTGAAGTTAAAGGTGATTATCTACTGAAAGACCTGAATATCATCTTCCAGAGATTCTCCATTGAGTTAATGAGTTTATATTCAACCCAGGATAATATGGCAAAGATCCTCAAGTACACTCACATCCAAATTCAATAATGAGTTATCTGAACCTGAAAATCAGATGTTAGCACAATTCTACTACATTATGTGTGACCTTTGCCAAACGCAGTCAACAATTCAGTCAACAAGCATTTATTAAGTGCCTACTATGTTCCTGGCACTATGAACCAAGAAAGGCAAAAGAGCCTTGCTCTCAAGGAGCTCCCAGTCTAATGGGAGAGACAACATGGAGACAACTACACACAAACTAATCTAGACAAAATAAGCTGCAGAGAATCAAGAGAAGGAAGGCACCGGCATTATGGAGGACCAGGAAAGGCTTCTTGTAGAAGGTAGGGTTTTTGCTGGGACTTGAAGAAGCCAGGAGATGGAGATGACAAAGGGGAGAGCTCCGTGCATGAGAGGCAGCCAGTGAAAATGCTTGGAGTTGGGAGAAGGAGAGTCTGACTCGAGTAACAGTGAGGAGGCCAATGCCACTGTTCACTGAGTGTCACTGAGTGTGATCACACTCTGATCACAAAGCAGGTGGAGAAAAGGAATAAGACCACCAGAAAGGCAGGAAGGGACCAAGTTATGAAGGACTCTGAATGCTAAGGGTAGGAAGTACTGATGGGGGATGGGAGTCTGTGACACAGTCAGACCTGTGCTTGAGGAAGATCAAGTGGAGAACAGATTAGAGTGGAGAGAGAACCAAGTCAGGGAGAGCAACCAGAAATTCAGTAGAGAGCATTAGAGCTGAAATAGTTCTGTTAACAAAAGGATTGTAGAGTTAGGTATTTTCAAGCCTAGAAATAAAATTGTGGACATGATTGTCTGTGGTTTATGGTTGAGGTGGGTGCCCCTGGGTCAACTGGCTTTGTTCTGTCCACCTGCCACAGATTCGAGATGTAACTATCTTGCAAATGCATGCTCTTGGTCACCATGTGCCCCCTATCACCACTACTAGGATCCTAACTCCAGCCATCTGGTGTCCTCTATATAGCAGAAACAGCGTTCTGGAGGGAAGAGGCTTTTTGATCTTACTGTCCTTGCTTGATGCTGGGTCTGATTCTGGGCCCAGTGGCCTTCGACCAAGAGCTGGCTAGCAAGCAAAGAACTCTCTGGACTCCTGCCTCATATTCAGTGCTCTCAGGCCCTTCTCTCCTTTCCCAGGAGTCAGAAGAGGAAGCACCAGGGAAGCCAGCTGTGTATGCAGCACAGACAAAGTTTTTAAAGGTGAAACTTTAGAAGACAAAAAAAAGAAAAATAAATGAGGAGAGAATAAGAGAGTAGGCAGCCTGGTGTAGCACACAGAGAACTGGAATTGTAGCCAGAAAAGCCTGGGTTCAAATCCTGCCTTGGACATTTATTAATTTGGTGACGATGAACAAGCCCTACCCTTCTTTGGGCTTCCGTTTCCTCATCTATAAATAAAGGGATTGCACTTCATAACCACTAATGTCCCTGCCAGCTCTAAATCTGTGATCCTATGCTCTTAGAACTATAAAAGAATAAAAAAGCAACGTGTCCTGCAAAGCCCCGTGATCTACTCCCCGCTCTAGCTCTCTCGGCTGTTCATCTCCCAAGGCAATAAGCTGGAGGGAATGCTGGGATTCCAGTCACAGGGCCTGGGTCTCACTTTTAGTTTTTCCACTTACTAGCTGGGTTATTTTATATAAAGTGATTTAATCTCAGTTTTCCCATCGGGAAAACGTGTGTGTGGTGGTGGGGGGCACTAAATGATCTCTAATGAACTATAAAACCTATTTTGGAGCACAGTCTCTGACCACCCCTGTACTTTGTGTTCCCCCTTCTCCTGGCCTGGGCCATCCAGGACTCCTGACTGCTTACATGGCTTGGATGAGGTGGGGGGCACTGACTATTCCTTCTAGAAAGATGGAAGACCCCCAGGAACAGTTCCCTGAAATCCTGCTGCTGCCCAAGGACCCTGTGCACTTTGCCAGCTTTTGTACCCTTAGGCTTTCACATACACCCTGAGCCTGGATGGGCTGCCCCCCCTGCCCCAAGTAAGAGGGGGATCTCCCTGAAAGGAAGGGCAGTCTCTCCTTTTCTATCTGTATGCCCAACCCCTTAGGATGCTGCTCAGCACACACACAGCATGCATGCTTTAAAAATGCTTTTTCACTCATTCGTTCCTATAAGCTAGACTTGCCTCACCTCTGGACAGGACCAGACTCAAACTAGTCTTCAGTAATGGGAACTAATTCTTGTTCTCACTTCTTCTGATAAAAGCCAAATAGGCTTGGAAAGGAGAATGGGAAGCTGGAGGCTTCCCTTTCCTCTCCTGGGCCCAACCATCAAACATGGCATCTTTTCTGAAGAAGCATGTGCCAGGAGCAGCTACTTTTCCAGGCACCCCGATGACATCTGGACTTACCTGGTCATAAAACTCACTAACAATACCTTCCGTCCACCTCACGTGCAAGTCTTGAGCTTTCGCCGGACCATTTATGTCTGCCAATTTGATGCACACCTGACACACGAGGAGCCGGTCGTCTTCACTATTCCACTGTATGCCAGGACTGTTCACATCATTGGCCTGTTTGAGGAAGAGGAGGATTCTGTGAGCTTCACACATCCCTGTTCCCCACTAAGCCTGACTGTGAGTCTTGCCCAGATGAGACAGAAGTTTCCTTAAGTTCTTAACAACCACCTGTGCCAAGACCTAGAAGGCTCCAACTGTCCTCTAAAGTGATGTAGCCATTTTTGTCCCTCAAGAAAGCAAACTTCCCCAAGTGGTTTCACCAAGCTAAAGGGTTCAATAACTATTTTTATCAATAAATAATCATTTGAGATGGAATAGGGCCTGGACCTGTGATTTCACTAGCAGACATAAAGAAACGCCCTCTAACCAAGGCAGAGCAGCACCTTCTTGGCAGGCTGAAGGCCTTGAAGGCTGAATGCTCAGTTAAGTGACTTCCCTAGGACCACACAGCTAGTATACATCAGGATTTGAAGCCAGGCTGGCTCAGAGACAAGCTCTCTTTCCACAAGGCTATGCTTCCTCTCAATTATATTTATAACTGCCAAACATAATGACAAAAATAGGCAGTGCTGCATAGTGGAAGGCCAGAAGCCCTAAGTTCCAGGCCCACGTGTGACACTGTGTCAGGCCGATAACCCTGCACAAATCCCTTCCCTTCTCACTACCCCAGGGCCTGGACCTGGGATTCCACCATAACAGCAACTGCCTGATGAGGATCTTCCAAATACCAGCACAGCTCCGGGTGTCCTCAGTAATGCAGGAGCAAGGCCCCAAGAGGTTATCTATCCAGGGTCACAGCCAGAATATGTCAGAAACTGCCACTGACCACCTGGGAGATGCTAGGCAAGTCACTCTTTGGGCTGAGGCCCAATGAAATAGGAGGTCTGAACTTAATGATCACTAACATCCCTTCTGCCACTACTGAGATTCTATGATTCCAAGTTTTTATATCCTTTATAAGATTAGTTAAAATTCATTTTAAAAAACATCAGATACAAAAGAATAATGGCAGGATGGCAACTAGACCTTGGACCATTTTTATCTGAATACTAACAAAAAGATGAGAAAAATGAGATAACTACAAAAAATAAGAGTACTGACTACATGGGAAAGCTTACTCTCTTGATTTTGTAACACTGATGATGAAGCACAGGAATCAAGGGAGTCTTCCTTAAAATGATGGGTAGCATCTACCTAAAACCATCAGCAAGTATTATCTATAATGGGGATAAGCTAGAAGCATTTCCAGTGAGATCAGGGTGAAACAAGGATGACCATTATCACCACTGTTATTCAAGATGGTACTGAAAATGTCAGCTTTAGCAATAAGAGAAGAAAAAGAAATTGAAGAAGTTAGAACAAGCAAAGAAGAAACGAAGCTATCACTTTTTGCAGATGACATGATGGTATACTTAGAGAATCCTAGAGAATCAAGTAAAAAATTACTTGAAATAATAAGTAACTTTAGTAAAGTTGCAGGATATAAAATAAACTCACATAAATCATCACATTTCTATATATTACTAACAAAGCCCAACAGCAAGAGATAGAAATAGGAATTCCATTTAAAGTTACTGTAGACATTATAAAGTACGTGGGAGTCTACCTGCCAAGACAAACCCAGGAATTATATGAAACAATTACAACACTTTTCACACAATAAAGTCAGATCTAAATAACTGGAAAATATCAGTTGCTCATGGGTAGGCTGAATTAATATAATAAAAATGACAATTCTACCTAAATTAACTTACTTATTCAGCACTACATCAATCAAACTACCAAAAAATATTTTATAGAGCTAGAAAAAACAATAACAAAATTCATCTGGCAGAACAAAAGGTCCAGAATATCAATGGAACTGATGAAAGAAATGCAAGGTAGGGTGGCCTAGCTGTACCAGATCTTATATTGTATTATAAAGCAGCAATCATCAAAACTACTTGGTCCTAGCTAAGAAATAGTGGTGGATCAGTGGAATAGCTTAGGTGCACAAGACACAGTCATCAATGACTACTGTTTGATACTCCAGCTTCTGGGATAAGAACTCACTATTTAACAAAAATTGCTGGGAAAACTGGAAAATAGTATGGCAGAAAGTGGGCATAGACCAACATTTTACACCATATACCAAGATAAAGTCAAAATGGGTATATGATTTAGATATAAAGGCAGATACTACAAGCAAACTAGGAGAACAAGGAATAGTTTACCTGTCAGATTTATGGAGAATGGAAGAATTTATGACCAAATGAGATAGAGAACATTATGAAATGCAAAATGGATGACTTTGATTACATTAAACTGAAAAGTTTTTGCACAAACAAAGCCAACACAACCAAGATTAGAAGGGAAGCAGAATACTGAGAAAGAATTTTTCCAACTAGTGTCCTTGAAAAGGGCCTCATTTCTAAAATATACAGAGAACTAAGTCAAATTTATAAGAATACAAGTCATTCCCCAACTGATAAATGGTCAAAGGATATGAACAGGCAGTTTTCACATGAAGACATTAAAGTTATCTATGGTCATATGAAAAAAATGCTCTAAATCACTATTGATTAGAGAAATGCAAATCAAAACGACTCTCAAGTACCACATCACACCTATCAGATCTGCTAACATGACAAAACAGGAAGATGAGAAATATTGGAGAAGTTGTGAACTGATCCAACCATCCTGGAGAGCAATTTGGAACTATGCCCAAAGGGCTATAAAACTCTGCATACCCTTTGACCCAGCAATAGCACTTCTAGGGCTATATCCCAAAGAGATCATACAAACGGGAAAAGGATCCACACGTACAAAAACTATCTATAGGGGCTCTTTTTTGCAGTTGCCAAGAATTGGAAATTGAAGGGATGCCCATCAACTGGGGAATAGCTGAAGAAGTTGTGGTATATGAATGTAACAGAATACTATTGTTCTATAAGGAATGATGAGTAGGCAGACTTCAGAAAAACCTGCAAAGACTTACATGAACTAATAATGAGTGAGGTGAGCAGAACCAGGAGAACACTGTACATAGCAACAGCAATGTTGTGCAATGATTAACTCTGATAAATTTAGCTCTTCTCAGCCAAAGCAAGGATCTAAGACAACTCCAAAGGACACATGATGGAAATGCTATCCATATACAGAAGTTGAATGCAGATCAAAGCATACTACTTTCTCTCTTTCTTTTTTCTCTTTTTTTGTTTTTGTTTCTTCTTTCTTGTGATTTCTCCCATTAGTTCTAATTCCTCTTTACAACATGACTAATGTGAAAATATGTTTCATATGAATGTATATGTAGAGCCAATATCAGACTGCACACCATCTCGGTGAGGAGGGGAAGAATGGGAGGGGAAAAAATTTAGAACTCAAAATCTTATGGAAGTAAATAATGAAAACTAAAAATAAATTAATTAAAAAAAATTATAAGGCAGAATGGGACAGTGGAGAGACCATTTGGTTTGAAGTCTGAGGACTTGAAATTCACCTAAACCTGAGTCGACTAGAGGATCCTGGGCAAGTCATTTCATGTCTGTTGGTCTCAGAGAATTCATTTATAAAAAAGGGCATTTGAATACCATATGATTCTAATGACCAAGCCTGGCCCCTGAGATGAGATGAGGAAAGGCATGGCCTCCTTTTCTTGGACAAGGGTGGGCCCAGGCTGTGGCTGTGGACTACTTCATATATGGTTAATGTCTTGGTTAGTTCTACTGGACTGCTTTTTTTCTTTTTCTTTTTAAAATTTTTATTCCCAAGTATGGTCCTCTGGGTAGAGAAGGAGGAGAGAGATATTTGGAAATGAACGTGATTAAAAAAAAAAGATGTCAACAGATTTTTGTTAAGAAAGAAAAAGGAAACTAAATAGTTTTGTGTACTATCAGATGGCAGAAAAGATTTTGAACTAGAAAGGACTGGCTCTAGTCTAGTGTCTTTGAAGACTGCAGTTTCAGTTGAACAGTATGGTCAGAAACAATAGTAGAGAGGGTTTCAAAGATAGTAAGACAAGACACTCAAGACAAGGCAGCTTTCTCAAGGAATTTAGCCACAAAGGGGAAGAGAGATATAGGACAATCGCTAGAGGCGACGGTCAGATCAAGTAAGGGTTTCAACTACTGAGGAGACATGAGCGTGTTTCTATGTAGCAGGGAAGGAAACAATACACACGGAGAGAATGAGAGGAGAGTGGGGTCAATATGCTAGAGAAGATGACAGAGGAGAAGATCAAAGATGTAAGAAGTTGGCCTAGGCAAGGAGAAAGGTCACCCACCTCTTCATCTGAGACAACAGAGAACGCAGATATAGTGAAGGAAGATGTCTGCATGATAAGCTGGAGATGAGAAGAAGCTCTCAGTGAATGGCTTCCATTTTTTCAGTTAATTGTCAGTCATGGTCTTCAGCTGATGGGGTGGGGAGGCTTGAGGAGATATGAGGTTTGGGACATCCAGTATGGAGAGTGTGAAGTTACTGATTAGGGAGAAGCAGGGGTGACTCAGGAGATAGACTGCTAGGCCTGGAGTCAGGAAGACCTGAATTCAAATCTGGCTTTAGACACTTACTATCTAACCCTAGACAAGTCATTTCACCTCTGTTTGCCTCAATCCACTGGAGAAGGAAAAGGCAAACCACTCCAGAATCTTTGCCAAGAAAAAACAATGGCCAGTATTGGCATGCTATGGTCACGAAGAATTAGACATGACTCAATGACTGAACAACAGAATGACTACCTTGCTAGAATGACAACACTGCTGAGATTTTATGACAAATTTGTAGGGAACCAAGTCAGCACAGTCTAATAATTTCCCCAACTCTGTTTAGCTGCATATGAATAACAGCAAAGGAAACAGATCATTCTTGGGATTTGACAAGGCATGATCAGTAATAAAAATTATCACTGAGTCTTCTAAAACTTTCCCATAAAAGATTTCTAATTTTCTGCATTAAACAGAATACAAACACTAATACATTCTTGACAGAATTCTGAAATGATCTAACCATTGTGAAAAACAATTGGTAATTACACTGAAAGAACAACTCAACTTTCCATACCCTTTGACTCTGAGGATCCCACTACTAGGTGGGATCCCCCCAAGGAGGTCAGGAACAGAAAGAAAAGTCCCATATCCAGCACAAGATTCAAAGCAGCAGTTCTGTGGTAGCAAAGTACCGGAAAAATGCAAATGTTCACTGACTGGGAAATGAGAGACTATTACTGTCATTAGCAACAATAACAAGGTTTCAGAAAAGCACAAAAAAAAAATCACAGCCAAAAAACACCTACAAAATGCAAACGAACACTAATAACTGGAAGGACTGAGCTGAGCTTAGAACCAAGTTAAGAAAATGCATTGAAGAGGCGAGGGATAGACTATCTACTAGCTTATATACTTTCAGATACATGTGGGGTGGTCTTGCTGAACTAATTTTCAAATAATAAGGGATGGCTCACTGGGTAACAAAGAGATATATTCAAAAATGGATTGCTGTAAAAACAAAAGAGATAAGATAGACAGACAGACAGATAGACAACTACGATGCAGACAGAGGACCTCCTCTCCAATCCAACTTACTTAAACAAATATAATACAATATTTCTACCTCTAAGTTTATGTAGCAACTCATACAACAAACCTTAGTATTAAAATCAGCAAGGAAATCAAAATGTTTTTTGAGATCTGTAGCCAGAATGGCTTCAATCACTAAATAACGAAAGTGCTTGAACTCTGGTTGATTAAGGTTACTGAGAAAGTTGAAGTCAGGTCGAGAAAGGAACAGGTTCCAAGCAGCAGCAGCATGATGATTTTCCAGGACAGAGCGGTCATTATACAACACAGCCTAGAAAGGAACAAGGAAACATGTAAGCGGGTATCAGATGATATTACATTTTAATAAAACATTTAAAAGACTTTGAAACCAAAAGAAGATAAATGACAAAACACAATCGTCATTTAGAATCAAATAATCTTAGAGCTAGAAAAGAACTCTGAGGTCACACAGCCTAACCTCATCTTTTGGTTAATTGTAGGACTATTAACATGTGGCCTGCTACAGAATACCACCTGCAAAAAGCCTACCTGTTCACTTCTATCTGCATCAAGGATTAATGTTTAGATATGTGTAGAGATTATTCTCATGAAGATTTTGCAGAAATGGAAACATAAGCATGGAGCTCAGGTGTTAACTAGTATTTTCTCAATCATTGGGGGAAGGAAGAAGGGAGTAATAACACAAGTGATTATTCTCCAAGGATCTGACTGGTATCTTCCCCCTTTTTTCGGATCTCTTGAGACTCAATACAATAACATACTCAAAACTGAGTCATCTCCGGCACAGATACCCTCTGGCAAATGGAAGAATCCGGATGCCCTTCCCACCATTTATAATCGTTAGTGCTTTTTCTACTTCCTCATGTAGCCCCTAGGGATTGTGAGGTTAGAGCTCAAGTGTGGTGGCTCCACCATCATTAATGTAGGATATGTAGTCATTTCATAGTCATTTTAACAGGTTTTTCCATCTTTCCTTTGTTGTCTTTCCAGTTTCATCCTTAAAAGCTCTTATGAAAATTTAGCTTAACATGGTCTCTCTCATCAACCTTTCTATCTGTTTTTTTGCTGTAATACCCACTGTGTGTTAAGATGTTCATAACCTTCTACTATCTTCTGAAAAATTTTCTTATTAGATTTAAGTGTTTTATTTTTACATTCAATTTGTTTCTTAATATGCCCTTCTCCCTTTCCCTACCCAGAAACCTTCCCTTATAACAAATATTAAAAAGAAAGCAATTCAGAAAAACCAACCAACACAGATATTGCTGGCATAAGATTTCAGAAACAAATTTAGATCCTAAACCAGTAATGTGAACTGCCATATCTCTCTACTTGGTATGGAAAGGAAGTGTTTACTGGCTAAGGTGGTTTCTAGGGTTTTTTGATCTCCTTGTTATGGTGACTGATTTGTATTGTTTAAACTTCTTTAGGAAACAGTGATACTATATTGTCAATGTTCTATCCATTCCCCATTCTGGAGGCTAAAAACTGAGTGAGATAGACTGCTGGACATATTTCTTCATTTTTATTTTTCTCCTTGATTTTCATCTGTGCCACACAATGATTACTATGTAAACAGCTGATATGGAAATAAGTCTCACATTGTAATCAACTGTTTCCTATCAAGATAAAATCAACGTTTTTATGTTATTCAGCATCTCCTGTCTTCTTGAATAAAATGTTAATGATAAAAAGGCATAAGGCCTTAGTGTAGTCTAAAAGCCTCTGGCCCCTTTGTTTCTCCTGAGACAACTTTTCCCACATTTCCAAGGTGCCCTTATGCCCACATCTTTGCACTGAAGTCACTACATATTAAAATGTGTATTTAAAATATTAAAATATATGTGAATTGAATCTGGAGGGTCTTATTGGGATCTTGCCAGGATCTCTCTTGCTCCTCATCCTCTACAACAGATATTTGTCTTTTTACTTATCATATATTCTGCCATTTAAAATGGTAGAGCCTCATGAAATGTTACTTGTTTTTGTTTTTGTATAAAGTCACTCTATTATTTGCCCATCCAGAGGGAGCCCATGAACCATCTTTCAGTTCAGATCCATCTTTTTTGTCTCCTGGTTTCAAGTATAGAGAGAATGTCAATACAGGTATGATTCAGATCCTGCAGGGGCATGTCCACTTGTTATGCCATTGCAAAGGATCTCATATTAAGTTAATATTTATAAACAACTTGATTTCTTCCAACAGAAAATAAGCTCCTTGAGGGCAGGGACCATCTTCGTTTTTGTCTTAATATCCCTATGACCTAGCATAGTGCTTGACCCATAGTAGACACTTAACAATAAATGGTTGGTGAAATGAAGTTTCTGGCCCCTTTTCTGTCCCTCCACCATCACTGCAGAAGTAGAAGGGGAAAGCCCAGCTCTGGGGGTCATTTTGTATTTGCTTCCTTATAAGGTATAAATACAGGAAGAGCTAGGGGATATATAACTGAAGTGTTAAATATTAAATATTAACATTTATTATTATATTACTACACATATTATATTTATTAATACATATTACTCTACGCAGATCATCTGAGCGAATGATCATCATCATCATCATCATCATCATCTCCGACAATAAGAAAAGGCCAACAGTTGTTCCTAATACCTAGAAACATCAGAGAACACAATATGGCTGAAGAGTCTATCCCAGTAAGGAAGTCTAAGAATAATTTGGGTTAAATGGACGGGTAAAGTAGAGCATAAAAAAAAAAATCACAGAATTTAGAAGGGACTTGATAGATATTCTCATCCAAAATTCTTACTTTATGGATGAGGAAGCTATTGCCCCAAAAGGGAAAGGGACTTTTTGCCCAAGTTCAAAGAGGCAGCTAAGTAGTAAAGCCAGGACAAAAGATCTGAACAATATTTGGCCTTTTGGATAAAAGGACTTACTGCAAGGAGGGCTTTTTGGAGGAAAAAAATTCTACCCTGTAGGCAACAGAAGATGATACAGGCTCTATACATCCTTTCCTTATCTATGATGCTCGACATGAGCACATAGGAACTTTAAACCAGGTGTATATGTATGAATGAACAAGTGTCTGTAGGATGTCTGTAGGCTATTCTCACTGAATCCTCTTATTTACCAGACCTAACAAGCTTTATATAAGAAATTTTGCATCAGCTCATGCATCCTAATTGTTTTTTTCTCTGGTCTAGCAGCATTGTCCAGTTTAGGTCACTGTTGACTAGTCACTCCTTCAGGAACTTTTATACCGTATTAATCCCTGAACTTACAGATACTACGGAAATCTTGAACACGATTACTAAAACTGTTGTGATATTTAGCCCAAAGTTCTAGAAAACTATAAAGTATGAACAGACAGGTAAAACACAAAAGTTGGACTACTATTATACTTTCCTAAGGTCAGGTCTTTACTATTTGAAGTATTCTGTATTCCTAAAATAGCTGATAGCCTAATTTCCACATGTTCATCTAAAATCATATTCCAAATCCAAATATAAATGACAGATCATTTGTTATTTGGAGAATATCTTTAATTCAGTAGCAGGAATAATTTGAAATGTGTGTGTGTGTACATGGACACTGCAGACCAAGCACCTGACCTTATTCAGTGATGAGAGCCTGCCACTACTCCCCCAGCAATCCACTCCACCAAAACTGCTAATGACTCTAAGCAGGCTGGCTGCCTCTAACAACTGGCTTCTCTCTTCTGTTTGTAGCAAAGCGAAGCTTCTTGGTTTGGAGGGGATGCGTGTGTGTGCGTGTGTGTGTGTGTGTGTGTCTGTCTGTCTGTCTGTCTGTGTTTACATAATACAATGGAAAGAACACTGGTCTTGGGGTCAGCTGTACTTATGCTATCCGACAGGGCTGTTACAAGGAAAGTCCTTTGTAAATTTGAATGTGCTTTATAAATGATGGGGTATGATGGGGAGGAATCTACCAAAGCAACATTTAATTTATAGTTTTCCTAGCCAAATCTTCCCTTGTTTCTTCCCCTCCAAAGTCCTTCTCCTCAGTAACTCTTCTGAAACTGCTTCTCTTCCAGAGTTAATCACATACTTAGGATTTGTCTAGACAGTCCACGGAATTGCAGCCAATAAAGCAGACTGAAAAGATGGTGCAACGGGCAGAGTGCTTGGCCTGGAGTCAGGAAGATTCATCTTCCTGAGTTCAAATCTAGCCTCAGACACTCACTAGAGCTAGATGACCCTGGGTAAATTACTCAACCTTGTTTGCCTCAGTTTCCTCGCCTGTAAAATGAGATAGAGGGGGCAGCTAGGTGGCGCAGTGGATAGAGCACCGGCCCTGAAGTCAGGAGGACCTGAGTTCAAATCCGGCCTCAGACCAAATACTTGACACTTACTAGCTACGTGACCCTCGGCAAGTCACTTAACCCCAATGGCCTAAGCAAAAAGAAAAAAAAAAAGAGAAGGAAAATGGCAAACCACTCTAGTATCTCTGCCCAAAAAAAAATCTCAAATGGGGTCACGAAGAGTTGGACACAACTGAAACAACTGATCAACAACACAAGAAAGGAAGGCAAGAAAAACGGCCAGAGCCACAGAACTGAGATTCAAAGGCAGAGAGTAAGAGAAAGGGAAGCTGGGGGCGGGGGTATATTGTTCTTCACTGCCTGAAAAGGAACCTTTGGCCAAAATATGTTCCTACTTTAACATTAACACTCTGTGTGTCCCCACATTCATGTGCTTGACACTTAGAGCAGCCTCTGACAAACTGCAACACTAAAGACTTCTCACATTCAATCATCTCCTTCAGAACTATGTAAGACATCCTAAGGCATGTTCAGAAGTTCCACCAAAGTCCAGGTAGTCTGCATCTTGTCCTAAGGTTTCAACAAACAAAATAGAGGACATCTCATCTACCGATGTCATTGCCAAGTTGTTTGCCTTCATCACAGTCACACCTAGCCCAGAAATAGCTTTTCTAGAAGACAGATGAATCCTTCCTCCATCCATTTCCTGCTTTTTAAAAATACAGGCTAAAGTATGCTATTTTGAAAGCCTCCTTCCCTAACTGAGTATGACTCTCTTTGTCCTAGATACTCCTTGACCCATTATTTATACTTTTAAGGATAACTAACTGATTCAGAACCAGCACATAACCCTGAGGTACATGCCTGGACCTGGCTAATAAAAAAAGACAGAAAGAACAAAAGAGCTGAGTGACTCTAACAGGAAGACTACAGAGAATCAGACTCAGTTTCCAAGTCAAAGACAAAATCATACAGAACAGCTCCAGTGTTTTTTCACAGCAATGTCTGTCTTTCATAAACCATTTACCAATGTCCATCTGCACAACCAAAGGGGGAGATTTTTGACCATTTCCTTAGGACACATTGATGTATGCAACACATCAACATCCCTTAAAAATCAATGAAGGGTCCAATGGAGAAAATGGTTATATAATTATATTAATTTTCTAAAAGTATCTTAACTATTCCTCTCCAAGTTTTGTGATTAAAAATGTTCCTACCTGAGGATCACTGGTAGCAACCAAAAACGCATTTGTCCGCCCTGGGTGATCATAGTCATGCATAGCGGCTGCCACATAAAGAGCCATCAGTTCCAAGGCAGGAATGTTCAACGCCACACAGCCATAGTTTGGATCCGTCATTGGGCAACTTTTGGAGGAAGTATATGAAATGCGTATGGGAGAAAGTCCACTACTATATTCTGGGGGGAAAAATAAACAGCAAAAGTAGCTGTCATTTTCAGTTCAAGGCAACAAAGATTTATAAAGTATCTATTACATAAAATGAAGGCTTGGCATTTTCAGATATAAAGAGAAATGATTCAATCCCTGCCCGCACATAGACTTTAAGGTCTAGTGTAGACAGCATGACACAGAAACAAATAACTCTATTGGAAAGCAGACTATGTTAAGAGGACAGTAAGCTAAGTGATCTATCAACTCTTGGAATGAAATGTCAATATGGCCTGGGGAAAAGGAGATTAAAGAAAGCTTCACAGAAGAGGCAGAATCTGAACTGGCCCCTGAAGGCCCATCGCCATGCTTAGCTTCCTCACATTCAGTATTACTTGCCTTATTTTCCTATAAATAATCTTATAACTCTTTACATGCGATGACTGACACAGATAACTAAAAGTTATCAGCTCTGAAGTATACATAATCAACTCTTCTGTTGTTGTTGGACTTAGGACTTCATTGGTATAGGGATCTCCTGATAAGGACGCTGTCTCTACCATAGCAGACTAGTAACTCCTGCACACTTTAATAATATCAGAGAACTGCCTGGGACGCTGAGACATTAAATGTCTTGACCATGGTAATCTTGCCTCCTTAATGTGGGTCTATATCTTACATAGGGTATTCCCAAGAGGCAGAATAACTACTTGCCTTTCAGGTTAACCAGGCTGAAGTATAGGGATCCTTTGTTCTGAAACTGAAGAAGCCTCCCCTAATGAAATATGAACTCTCTTTGTCCTCGGTACTCCTTGACTCATTATTTCCATTTTAAGGATAACTGACTGATTCATAACCAGCTCATAACCCTAGGCTACATGCTTGGACTTGGCCTTTAAAAGAGAATTCAAAAGAGAAACAGAAACAAAGAGATGAGTAACTATGAGAGGAAGACTACAGAGACTCCAGCTCAGCTCCCTGAGGTAGAAGCTGGCTTATCTGCAAGGTCTAGACAACAACATAATCCCAAGAGAAGAGGAACCATGTGGCTACATAAATGACAGTAGCACAAGGCAGAATAATGGTGACATTCCTAGACTAACCAGAAGCCAGAGCAGAGGAGCAACAAAAAAAGAGAGTGCCACAATATGAAGGGACAAACCCAGTTTGCCCTTCATTAGTACTGTGAGTTAGAAGGCACTCCCAAGTGACACTCTACCCTATTTCTTTAGCCCTTTTGGGATGCCAAGGTCACATGACTAACAATATGGAGAATTAAACATTTTCTCCAATTCTTCTGAACTCCCAAAACTCCTCAAAATAAGAATTACATGCAAGAGGTAATTACTCGTGTCTCCACAGGACAATACACCAAGTCTAATGAAGTAACAACTTGATAATAGCATAAAATTAATATAAATAAATACCATAAATTAATACCACAGAAGGCTAATCTCTAATCACTAACACAGCGTCCCCTCTTCTGCCAATCCCCACAAACAGGCAAAGTGGCATAGCCTGTCCCTGTGATCCCCTCACCAATGACTTTACTCCTGACCATCCAGGGCCATCTCCAGTCATCTTGATCTATATCTCACCACTGGACACAGACAGCTCTGGAGGAGAAAGTGAGGCTGGTGACTTTGTCCAGCCCTCCCCTCACTTAAATCCAATTCACTTGCATGTCATGGCATCACCTCCCCTGATGTCATGGTCCTCTCTGAGAATGAAGGACAAACCACAGCAACAATAAGAAGTTGTTGCCACAGTTCTCCACCCTCACCACCCCCCATTCTGTGGCAATAAGCAGTAAAATGTAATTCTGTCACCCAACACCTTTTCTAGTTAATCTTTGCAGGATTTGGAAGCACTGGAAAGTGAAAGTGTACTCTCTACCTTGGGCTTCAAGCATCTTGCTTGGGGTGGGGTGGGGCACCAGGCATGATGGAAAGGATACTGGTATTCAGCTACATCCAATTATGTCCCTCCAGATGTCACTTGGGACAGGAACTAAAGCCAGTGAAAAGTGAATTCCCCAATATGGAAAGAGACTATGACAGCTTTGAAACCCAGCCCTCAGAGGATCTACCATCAAAGGGGAAGGTGTCAGAAAGTGAATGATAGTGGAACACAGAAGAAAAAAGACAGAAATTACCAAAGATCTCAGGAGAAAGAAAACAGTTAAATATCCTGAGCACAAGCATATAAACCAACAGGTAAGCTATTAATAACAGAAGGAAGAATGGTCACCGGGACATCTAAACAAGTCCAAACATCTCTGAATAAATATTGTAAAATGAAGGAAACTGACTGAGGCACAGATTCACTAGAGAACACAGAACCACAGTAAGATACTCTGAATGGTTCAAAAAAAGAATCATGAGGGCAGAATTTATGGCCTACATAGCAGAAATAATTGGCAGAACAGAAAAAAGTGAATCCATGGTGGTGAGTCTCCAGAGAAGCAAAAGAAAGAACAATTGTTTGAGAACACAAATATACAGAAAGGACAATGTGGAAGAAGAGAAGCAAAAATCACAAATTATCTATGCATCTCTATAAAAGCAAAACATATTGATCTTGAGGACAGACAGGATGTGTAGAGACACTTAGGATCAAAGACCTTCCAAAAGACATCACAAGTAAAAAAACCTGAATACCACAATGTAAGGGAAAGTACCAGAAAACTTCCCAGAACTTCTAAATACAGAAAAGAGTCAATGAAAAGAATCCACAGACTGCTTCCAGAAAAACAAAAACAAAACCCTGTGCTACAACCCTAAAAACACACAGTGGTTTAATTTAAATAATTTCAATGACAAACAATAAATTCTGCAAGCAACCAGGAGAAAGGCTTTAAAATATTTTTAAAAAGAAAGAAAAAGAAATCTGAATAATAGAAGGTTATTTTGCACCCACCAAAAACCCCAGAAAGGAATGGAATGTGTCCCAAAGGGCAAAGGAGCTCAAGATATAATCTGAAGTGACATTCCCATTAAACACGAGCCTAATCATTAATGAAAAAAAGATGGATATTCAATTTTTAAAAATCCACTTAAGGCATTCCTAACAACAATAAAAAAAAATCCTTAGGTGAGCAAATCATTTGCTTTGCCAACACCCCAGACAACAGAAACACAAGAAAAGTAAGTGAACATAGTTACCAAATAAAGTATAAGAAATTAAATAAATTAACCTAGTGGGGGGGAGTAAGAAAAAAGAAAAAGTCACCTACGAACTTAATAAAAGCAAAGGAACCATTAAGAGATTTCTAACTGTACACAAAGAGATAAAGATAAAAGTGGAACCTAAATAGAAGTGAGGAACAGGCATGAAAAAACATGGACTAAATCAATGTTTTTTGTCAGACTTATCTGCAGAGAGGGCCAATAAAAGGGAGCTTAAAAAAAGATTGAGGGAAATGCACAATGTACCCTATTCAAGTCAACGGTAAACAACGAAGGGAAGATAACTCCTGTAGTCTCTCAGGAAGAAGAAAGGCTACAGGAAAATAGGTAAAATGGCAAAGGGAGGAATTGAAACGGGGAAAGAAAGGAAGATATCTTACTTCTGTGGTGGGAGGGGATCCCACTGAAGAACACTGCCATGGGGAAAGAGATCTATTCTGTAATGGGAGATGGGGACTTTACAATGGACCTAATCTGTATCAATTTGTTGTTCAGAGAGATTTTTAGTAGAGTTATGAATAGATCTGACTGTTTTCAATATAAGCACAGGGTTATGCAAGCAACTAAACTGCCCATATATCGTTTCACCTAATGATTCCCCTACTGAGCATAAACCTCAAGGAAGTTAAAGATATGAACAAAGATCTAATATGCACCAAAATATTCATAGTAATATTCTTTGTGGTAGCAAAGAACCAGAAACATAAGCTTCAATCTCTACTAGAGACCAGTGTAATTCTCCACACAGTTAAGATACTATTCTGTGATTGAGGTTTCTCTGAAAGGACAGAAGCATTGCCCCATGGTAGAAATTTTATTGTGTCCTTGACTTTGCAGTCCATTTCTGCTCTTTGCCCTCCCCATGATTATTTTCATTCCAATTTGTCATGAAATATCCTCTCTGAGTCTATATCATTCCACCCTTCTGGGTAGTTGTCTCGAGTATTCTGGTAGGTTATTTATTTTATATCTTTCTCAAGGACTTGGATTAAGGTTTAGATGCAATGCACATGCAATCTATAGATAAAAGAAGCTGGGAGCTGGGAGCTATAGATAAAAGAAGTTGTGTCACATTAGGTGACACAACTGGAATCCCAAAAGATTTCAATGGGCCAAGATCTAGTAAGATGAAATACAGCAAGGATAAATGTTAAGTCTTGTGACTGGAATTTTTAAAAAGCACAACTACACAAGAACAGAGTTAAAAAGTCATGGATATACAAGTCACATGAAAAAGGCCCCTCAGAATTTTAGTGGTCCACAAGCTCAACATGGCAACCAAAGAAGCTAGAGGGCTCTTAGTTTTTTCTTAATATAGTATCTAGAATGGGAGAAGATAAAATCATTCCACCTCTCCCCAAATCCAACCACAATTCACAGGGCCAAATTTTAGGAAGAACAATGATAAGCTGGAATTCATTCAACCAACCAATAAAGATTTATTAAGCACCTACTAAGTGCCAGGCACTGTGTTAAGCAATGGAGATACAGAAAGAGACAAAAAAACAGTCCCTGACCTTAAAGACCTTACATTTTAACAGGTGAGATGACATGCAAACCAATATGTACAAACAAGGCATGATTCTGTTGTTGTTGTTCAGTTGTTTCAATTGTGTCCTACTCTTTATGACCCAATTTTGGGTTTTCTTGGCAAAGATACTGGAGTGGTTTGCCATTTCCTCCTCCAGATATACATTATAAACAGGAAATAATTAACAGAGGGAAGACACTAGAATTAAGAGGGGCTGGGAAAGGCTTTCTGTAGAACATGGGATTTTAGTTGGAACTTAAAGCCAGTGGGCAGAGATAGAGGGAGAGCATTCCAGGCAAGAGGGACTGCCAAAGAAAATGCTTGGAGCCAAAAGACAGAGCATCTTGTTCATGAAAGTACAAGAAGGACAGTGCCACTGGATCAAAAAATATGTGGCGGTGAGTAAGGTTAAGAAGATTAGAAAGGTAGGAGTCAGCTTAATTATGAAGGGCTCTGACTATCAAACAGGATTTTGTATTTGATCCTGCAGGCAATAGGGAGTCACTGGAGTTTACTGAAAAAGACCTCCACTTTAGGAAAATCACTTTAGTGGCTAAATGGAAGATGAAGTGGAGCCAGGAGAGATACACCAATTAGTAAGCTATTGCTTTACTCCAGACATGAGGTGATGAGGACCTGCATTAGAATGGAGGTATATATGCATATATAATGTAGCATTATATTTTAGAAACTAGGAATTAATGAGTCAGACCCTCTTGAAAGTTAAAGCTTTAAGTTTGATACATTTATAATATCCAAATAAGAAATACTGGCAAAAGAAGAATCCAAATGAATATTCATTCAGATTAAACTACAACAGGATTCACTGATTTGAATCACTTTGAGAGATGGTGATTTGATTCTACTCACTGTCTGATTCACATTAAAAGGAGGCCCACAAAAGTCAAATGAGAAAGCTGCTTCTGCATCAGTTTTGTTAACACAGAATCTAACCTTCAGTGCTGGCCTATCAGCTTCTGTGTTTGCCATTTTTTCACCAGATCCTATATAACATGAATCAGGACAACAATAACAAACAATATAACATGGCTGATCAATGATAAGTGTTACTGGGGCTTCCCATCAGCAGCATGGCAACAGGAAATGGTGGATTTTCAGAGATTTTCAGATTTTCAGGCACTCTTTGATAATATTTTAAATCCTTGTGCTGAGACATTTCAACAAGAGAGTAATAAATAAAACTGATTACAATTTATCCTACTAATGAATATGTATTAGTAAAATATTTGAATGTTTCACCAGAGTCACGGCTCTATGATCTTTGATCCTTATGAAGTCTCTGATGGAAAGACCTTTCTCTTACTACAGTGGAATCTATATGTGTTTCTATTTACTACTGAATGTGTATTTGTAGTACACAATGCATTACAAATGTATGATTGGTCTCTTATGGGCATTTCTCTGAGGGAAAGTGACCAGCACATTCAGAACGAAGGGAAGCAGGTACAGCCAACAGTTTGGCTGGGACTTATGTGAAATGTTAACTGGACACAGCTGGAATCACTCCTAGTTCTGCAAACAGGCCAAGAGCTTGTGGAAGCCAGAACTTTGGGACATGCAACAGGGAACCAGATCTTTGGTGCTGGAAAAGAAAGAGAACTGGCCTTAGGTGCTGGCAGGAAGTGGTCATAAACTGGTTAGTTGGCCATGAGATCAATCCAGTGAGTACATATTTGAGATAGGCCTGGATTAGTGCAGAAGGTGATGGAATGGCATTTTACTCAAGGGCAGAGTCAACCTATATGACAGGGTAGTACAAATGGTAAAGAAAGGATTTGAACTCAGGTAAGGAAACTGTGTCAGATATTTATTACTAGATTGCAAATCTCCTACTACAAATTTTTTAATGTTCTGTAAACTTCTGCACTTGATACTTTTTTATTTTACCTTTTTCCCATGGTTGCTAGTGAAGTTCCTTTTTGAAATACTTAACCTTTGTCTCACGTGACATGGGAAGAAGAGTCTGTCTATCCCAAGACATAGAACCCTAGCAACTGGGTAAAGATCAGAGGAAATGGTAGAGAGAAAAGGGCCACCATTCCAGCAGCAACTCTATGGTACGGGCCTATCAGAAAGTCAACTCATCTGCGATTCCATCACGAGTGTTTTCCTCATTCCTTCCTCGCATGTTTCCTGGCATAGGCAGTAACTAGTCATGCCAAAACACAGAGCTCAACACTAGTTCCTAACCTATACTTCCGCATCCCCAAACCAAAAACTTTTGTAATATGAGCACTATACAATACCACCCAATTAATTTCGACTTCTCTATACGGAGTAAAATACTTGATAATAATGTAATATTATTAATTAGTATTATTATTAATCAAGTACTCATTAAAGCAGAAGTTACCGAATTGCCCAGAAGGTACAATAGAGTGTTTTCTACACGGCCTAACTTATTCTCAGGCTTATCCTTAAACATTCCTTTACTGAAGGCAGTACCTGTGCGAATCACCTTCACAAGATCCTGACGGATCTGTTTAAATCCAGGAATCGGCCGAGTTGTCAGGTACCACACTGCATGCAGGACATCTGTAGCATGTACACGATTGTGATCTACAAATCATCAAAACATTAGAGAAATAAATTCATCTATTACACATGAAAGAAGGGTTGAGAAAAATGAGACATTGAAGAGATATTAAAAAGTCTTATCATATTGTTCAAAACCTAAAAAGATCTCTAAAAAGAAAAGTAAGGCATTGTCTCCATTTTACATATTTTTCCTTACCACCTTCTTCTTTTGCACTTACAGTTTGCACGTCCACTCATGTTGAAAAATGTCATTTTCCAAAGATTACTCTGACCACTTGCTTTCTCAGGCAAAATTTAAAGATTGACAACCATTTTCTCATAGCACACTGTTTTTATTCTGAACTTAAACACTAAATAAAATGGACATTCTATATACATCCTAGAACAGAAAAGGAGAGTTATACATGAAACTGAAGACTTCTATTATACACAGCTTGCTTTTCAAGTACACAATAAAATCAACCTTCAATCTTCAAAACTGATCCATAAAAAAGCATTTTTTTTAAAAAGACTGCATCCCTCTCTAAGGGTTACTGATGGACCTGATCCCACTGGATCTCAAAGAACTTTGGCCTGTTCTGTTTGTGACCCTCCTGTCCTGTCAGGTGGCCCCCACTGCCACGGGCTCACCATATCAATGCCAAACTTAGCGCAGACAATCAGTTGGTCGGCTTGGCCCAGAGCAGCTCACAACTCCTGAGCTCAAGGAATTTCCGAGCTTCAGCCTCCCCAGGAACAGAGAAGAGTGTCTGGGCCGGCACACCCAGCCCAAACAAGTACTTTTAGAGTGTTTTCTTCACCTATATATTGTTGCCTGGAGGACGATGTGAGAGAAAAGATAACACCATTACTGGCATGTCACAAAATCTCAAGAAGCAAATGTTCTGAAATAATTTTTTAAAAGAGAAATTCTACCCACACCAGCAGTTTATTCTCAGATCCAACAGTACTGTGGTTATTACCACAATATTAAAATGCTGGCATCCCCACGTCCTACCCTGGAAATAGCTTTGGGGATAAAGTCCTGATCTCTTCTTGGGACCCAGTGGATCACTGATTCAGAGCTAGACAGATCTTGGAGGCCGTTTTGTCCAACCTCCTCATTTTAGAAATTCAAAAACTGAGGCTCAGGGAAGTTAAATAACTAACCCAGGAACTCACAGTGAACATTAGGGATAGGTGTTGAATTCAGATCTTTTGACTCTGAGCCATTATTTGCCTTTTTATTATAAAAATCAGAATAGAAAAAATGCCAAGTAATCATGAGTTCTGATTTACCAAATAAAATACTCATGGGAACAGCTCCTAAGTTGAGAAATCACCCAGAAAATATTCTTGCAGGTCCATTATGTGTTCAGTGAGAACTGGGTCTCAATCTCTATCTCTTCAGTGAGCATGAACTCACAAACTCTAGATAGCCACAATTTTCCAGAGCATAACTTGCTTCCTTCCCATTAGCGCAGGTAGGAATAACAGCTCAGTGTGTGTTCCTGTTGCTGGATGTTTACTGCTTCACAATTTACAAAGCTCTTTCCTCAAAACAACCCTGGGAGTTAAGTAACTGAAGTATTATCTCCATTTTATAGATAAGGATCCTGGGACTAAGAACAGGAAATGCTAAGTCCTCAGTCACATGATTAGGGTAGCAAAACCTGACCTGGAAATCAGGTCTTCTGACTCCTCCATGACTATCAAAAGCTCTGACCACTTCGCTACACTATCAACAGCCCATTTATTCCTCCTGGGATGGGCATTCTTCATATCCTCCCAAATCACTTTCATAATTTTAAAAGAAAAAAGTCTCTATGAAAGAAGAAAAACAGTCTTCTGAAGTGGTAAATGGTATTGTAAATTTATATTAAATAGTGTATAAAAATTACCATCTCCTAGAGCATAGTTTTTTCCCCCTCCTTCACTCTTCTCCCTCTCCCTTTCTCTCTCCCAAAAGCAGAATAACTAATGACTTGTCTTAGCAATCATATTATCCTTCAAAATCTGGAGGAACCTAAAAGGGAAATTCTGCTGTAGATCCGATTCTTACTAACAGGGAGAAAGCAGTTGCCAGAGAAGGGGGGGACTACTTAGGGGAAATTTGTAGGAAAGTAACCACTTCATCCTAGTTTGTGATAGAAGAGAGGAGTTCTGAGCATAGTACAACACACAGCCCAGATTTTGGAAAAGCAAACTTCAGAAGATTCATAGAAAAGATAGGTAGCATTTTATGGACAAAAATACTTCAGAGAAAATCAGTGTAGGAGGGAAGGGAGATATTCAAGAATAAGCCACTGAAGACACGAAGGGAAACAAATTCCAACCGGGAAGAAAACTGGGACTTGTCTGAAGAGATCACTGTGGATACACAAGGAATTCACCAACCAACAAACCAACCAAGAATGAAGCCAGGCCACGCAACAGGAGATGGATGGAAGGAAGAGCCTGGCCCAGGCCTAGAAAGCAAGTCAGTGATATTGGAGTTCATGATGAGCCAAGGCACAGGCATCATTTTTTAGAAAGCTCTAGTAGGAGACCAAGGGGGGTCAGATCAGGAAGGGACCTTTGCTGGGGGTAATGGGATGGTGGGAAATGACCACAGGGAGGAGGCAACTAGGGCTGCTTACTTCTGCTTTGGCTTCAGTTCACTCTGAAAATGACTGAAGGGAACTGATACCCAATAAAAGTAAGGAAGAAACACTAAGAGGGAAGAGATTTTGAATCAAAATCCCCTAACCTGGATGCAATCCATCCTCGGATCCTAAAAGAACTCAAACACTTGATTGCTGAGTCACTCGCTGTTGAGCATGGAGACAAGTGGAGGCTGGCAGGCGGGCAGGGGGAGGCTGTGGATGGTCTTCAGGCTCAGTCAGTTCCCCTCCTTCTACCAACAGCTCATGGGATATCAGCTTGAAAAGCTGGCTGCTGGGGCCAGCTGGATCTCTTGCATTTCTATGGTTCCAGAGCTACTGCAGCTACTAAAGTGGAACATCTATTCTGCAGTGCACAAGAAACGATCCTCTTTCCTACCATGGGTTTTTCACCGTAATAGAAATGTGGAACACTTCTTACATCACCATATTTCTGGGAAGATTGTGCCTTTCGATTCTTTGCCTTAGCAATAAATCTGTGCACCTTCACTAGTTCTGCCAGAAAGTTTGCTGGCTCCAGTGCCTCTGGGACATGAGGGATTCCAGTGTCTGAGTAGCCTTGTGTAACAAGAGTAAGAACAACATTGGTGAACACACAGGATCTTATGGTTCTAGTTCATTTCCTGATCATGCTGGCTCTAAATATGTAGGCAACAACTACATTACTTTGCTATGGAACAACTACAAAGGCTGAACAACAGTCAGCATCACCACACAAAAGTGTCCCAAACTGGAGCAAAAGAAAATAAACTTATTTCCTCCAGCACAGCTGAAGCCACATCATTTGGATTTTAAAATTGGTGTACTGTGTGATAATGGAAGTGTGAAACTCTAGTTCTTTAAACACATTTTTCTACTTTTCAACTTGAAACCCTAAGAAGTATGTGCTGCCCCCATTTTCTCCAAGAGACAATGAGGCAGAACAGAGCAAGCTCACAAAGAGAAACCACTATTCTAAAGATGTCATCATTTGTTGGAGCTGAAAGGGATCTCATTCATCACCTAAACCAAACCCATCATTTTCCAGAGAAAGGTATCAGAGCTAGTTCAGAACAGAGCCAGGATCTGAACACAAGTCTCCTGACTCCCTGCTCAGTAATCTTTCCGTAGCACCTAGAGGCCTCAAAGTCCCACATACAAATTACTAGAGATTATTGTCCCAATTCAAAGTTTAATTACATCAGAATTGCTCCAGCAGCCTCATAAGATGACTCTCCTAGGAGCCATAAATCTTACATGCTTGAAAAGTCATGCTGTTTTCCAGTGAATGATGAGGTTACCTGGAATCTGCCCCTGAGACAGGGAAATCTACCGTGGTCCCTGGTTTCACATAAGACTTCCATTATGTGAAGGAACTCTGACATAATTATCTGCAATGGACTTTAAAACCAATGCGGCAGGGCAGGACCAACTTGTGTCTTTTGAAAACAAATATATGCACTACAGGCTCCAAAGATTTAAATCTGGGAGGGATTTTAGGGTTCATCTAATCTAACACTCTCATTTTAAAAATTAGGCAGCTGAAGCCTAGAGAGGAGGAGGGACACAACCACAGCACTCAGAGACAGAAGGGAGCTTAGTGCCAAGTCTGCTGCCCCTCATCTCGCAGAGGAGAGACCTAAGAGGAGAAGAGCCTGGCTCAAAGTTCCATAAGGAACAGGGATCAGAATAATCAGGAGTCTAAATGAAAGGCTTTCTACTTTAACTGTTGCTGGTTGCTAGGTTGGTTTTTTTGTTTGTTTGCCTTTGGCAGAACTCCCACAGATTTTACCTTCCCTGGGTAGTGCCTCATTTTTCTAACATAAGCGTAAGTCCAGGGTACCATTCCTTCTTATTTAGCTTGCCTAGAAGAATGGGCTGAAAAATGACCAGGGGCACACTGCCAGTGTGGGGCCCTGTTTCGGCTGCTGCCCGCTCCCCTATACCAGGTGGGGCAGAACGTAATTCAGGTTTCCCTACAATTCTCCAGCATTCTCTTTTCTTACACTGATCTGCGATAAGAGGGTTAACAGAGAGACATGAGCTGTAAGGGTCTTGTTAGCAATCCCCATAGCTGAGGTACACCCATGACTCTGGGGGTAGGTAAGGCAGAGGGGTTACTGAATATCCCCCTCCTTATGCCACCTCTCTCCTTGCTCTCCCTCCCAGGAGCCACACTATGCTGAGTGATCAGGGCTGTGGGGAGGACCCTTCAAAACTTTCTGGGGTGCTTTCCCTTTTTTCAGCATCTACTCTAGACTTCACTCTACATTCTGTTTTCAGTAACCAGATTTCTTACAGTAAAAACAAACTCCTAGCTTGTGTCTCTTGTTGATAAAAGGGACCATACTTTCCTTTCCTAATGGTACAGAAGGGACTTGGGGACTAGTTTCATCCTCTTCCACTAGCCATGGCCTCAAGGGGAAACCCAATGTCAGAATGTTGCCAATCATAAATAACTTAATTTGTTTAGAGACAGGTGGGTGAAGATTATTAACAAAATAGGATAAAAACTGAAAAGTCAAGGAAGGGTTAACAAGAGGTTGCTATAAGGTGCAAACCATTTATCTGTTTTTTACTTCTTCACTCTCTTCACTCTGGAATTACTTCCAAACTAGCTTTCCTTCTTTGCCCTAGAATAATGAAGCTATCCATCTGAATCTTCAGGGAAAAAATTATCTAAATGCCATTTTACTTTTTAAAAACTTTATAAAATTTAATTCTTATTTTTCCTTAAAACAAATTCTATAGGGGGAGCAAGGTGGTGCAGTGGATAGAGCTCTGGCCTTGGAAATCCAATCTCAGATACTTAACACTTAACTAGTTGTGTGACCCTGGGCAAGTCACTTAACCCCAACTGCCTCACCAAAAAAAGGCAAAAAAACCCCAAATTCTAGAGTGGTACCCCAAAACTTACTAAGATGTTTTAGAAGGGAGGTAGTTTCTGGAATTACCCCAAAGTCTCAGAAGGTCTCTCGTCCAATCTTAAAATGACTAATTGTCAAACTCAATGATTAATCTCCAAACCTCCCAAGTCTGCTAAGATATCTTTAGCAGTTCTACAAACTTTGATTAACTGACTATTTCTTTTAACTCCAACTTGGCCAATGTTGGAATGACAGGGGGAAAAAAAGGTGTCTGTAAGGTTTTTTTTTCTTTTCTTATAACATAATCTCCCCTGGAAAGCCTAAAGTAGGAGCTGGTTCTGCTTACTACAACAATGGCTTCAGCTGTGAAAGTTAATTAATCTTTCCCAGTGTTCTAAACTCTCTGGCTATAGCCCTTAGAAGTTTTTCTGGCTGGCTGCATTTTATATCTTTCAAGGTAACAGAATCTAGCTCACAACACAAACATGACACAGACATTTTACATTTTACAAAGACACAAATGCAGACAAAATGACAAGACACCACCAAACAGAAGGCTAATTCACAACAAAGTGTGCAAATCTAATTTTACCTGGTTGACTCGAAGCATACAGAGTTGTTGAGAGGTGCAGAAAAAAAGCCACAGGTATGCACAGCAACCAGAGGCACTCAGAAGGACCAATTAGAGAGAAGGATGCAGGAAAAAAAAAAAGGCACACAGCAGCAAATTTACAGAGGCAAGCAGAGAGGACCTGAGGTGTGCATAAGATATCCTTACCAGAACTGGGTCAAAGGAGGGGCCCTGGAGTTCTCACAAAGAAAAGCGAGTGCTGGGGCAGCTAACTGGCACAGTAGATAGAGCTCCAGCCTTGAAGTCAGGAGGACCTAAGTTCAAATCTGGACTCAGACACTTGACACTTACTAGCTGTGTGACCCTGGGCAAGTCACTTAACCCCAAATGCCTCACAATCCCCCCCAAAAAAGCAAAAAAAATAAAAAAGCAAAATAAAAAGAAAGGCAAGTGCAATCAAAGGGTGAGCCCAGGAGACTGAAGCAGGAACAAAGGGTAGAGGCCTAACCAGATGAAGGGGGTTAGATTCCAAAGAAATAAATCTCTGGTGGCACCTAGTCCATTGCCACTGGTACTAGAGAATCAGATGACCCAGTTCCATATCCAATCCCACTTCTGACACCAATTAATGTGAACCGGACTGGAGCCAGCCACCACCCTGGGAATAGAGCCAAACAGAGCAGGCCAGAGGTAGGTGTGTCAGAGATTAAACAGAAATATAATTAATTTCAAAGTGCAGAAAATGCTTGCAAGTTAAGATTTCCCCCCGCCAAGAAAGAGGGCTTAACATGCTGGGGCAAAAGCAGATCTTATATACATGAAAAAACTACACGTGGGCTGGACCACAACACAATCATTCCTAGCAGTTCCCATGCAGATTCATGAGTGGACAATGCAAACGTTCCTGGGTCCTGTGGGAACAGTTCTTAAATTGATCATCTTAAACCTTAAGGGCTGTTGAACCTTGTAACCTTGTAATTCAGTGGGGTATAGCGCCAGCAGTAGTGTGATGGGAACAAGAATGCAGTATAAGTTCAATTGCACAAGCACAAGAATTCAGAAATCGTTAGGACATCAGGAGATTTCGATGGATAGCTTTAAAAGTCCCTGGGAAATAGGGGAACTCCAACAAATCTAAGCAGTTATCGATTAATATGAAAATCATAAATCCCTCAGTGAATACCTGGTGCTGGTCAAAGCAATGCATTTTGCCAGAGGGTAGGATCATCCAGAGCACAAAGGATTGCTGTTATGCCAAGCTCAAGGTACAAGCCTGCTTGCTGGGCCTTAGCTCTGAGAAACAAGGTGTCTCCAAATATTGACAGTCTCACCTGTCATTGTTAGAGGCAGGCCTGGTGATGGCCAACTGTTAGTTTAGGTTTGATTTGGGGATGAAGTGAGGCACTGGTAAATCACCGAATAGTTACCAAAGTTTACTTAGCCCTAAACATAGCGAGGATTGGCAATAAGGATATAGTGGCACTTAGCTTCTATACATATGGCCCACCTTTTCTCTATGTGAAAATGGGTGTGGTCAGCAAGGCACAGTGTGTTAGTTCATCTGGTCTTCAGACATCCACCAAGTCAGAGGGTCCCCAACTCCCCATGTGGGTGGAACTTACTGTACCCCTAGGTGACCTAGCTTCATCAGATCCTAGACTGGCTTTGTCACTTCTTAGGAAAAACCAATCGCGGTTAGGGGGAAAGCGGAAGCCAAGGAGAAACAATCCTGGTAGAGAGCAGTCTTGTCACACGTAAAATAAACATCCATATTTTGAACATAGGCATAGGGTGGCCTAAGGAGGGGGAAAGACCTTGGAAAATGGGAGAGCACAACATTTAACAAGGATAGCTGTCCAAATTTTTTAAAAGGGAAAGAATAAAGTCTGCAAACTCTAGGTCAGTGATTTCGACTTGATCATTAAAGAGATGTTGTTAAATACCTGGAGGGAAATGGGCATTACAAAGAGACAGCATGGCTGCATCAAGAATAAGACATGCAAGATGAACCTCATTTCCTTTCTTGAAAACAGAATTAAGCTTGTAGATGAGGGAAATGTTATAGATATAATTTACACAGATTTTGATAGAGTTTAACAAGGGACTGGTCAGTGGGCTCCACCTGGAGCTTGGGACGTGCTCCATCTGCTCTACCTGCTAACCATGGAGCCAGATGGAGGCTTGGGGTTCCGGCTCAGGCACCACGAGCCTCACCCCAATCCAGGACAGTTCAAGTGCTTACTGTATGGTGACAAAAAGCCCTCTAATCAGCAGCTAAGCCAGAACTGCATATGAATACCAAAGGCACCCACAGACAAACCTTCCCTTTCCTCCACGGGGGCCAGTTTCCAGTGCAGAGGAAGAAAGGCTGTTAGCTTCTGGGAAAGGGAGCCCTTCCCCAGCTGGTCGTCAAGGAGCCTCAGATACATGGCACCTTTAGTTTCCTGTGTCTCTGTTGTGTTTATTTTTCCCTGATCCTAGATAAATGAGTATCCCAGAGAGAAGGACCTTGTGGTTTTCAAAAAGTGACAAGATCCACCAGAGGTCAGCACTGGAGGTCACAGAAGATCTGCTGCAGCTGCAGCAGCCAAGCCCAGTGAGTCACTGAAGCCCTGAGCATCACCTGTCTGACTTAGCCCAACGGTGGACTGACGCAGCAGCTGAGACACCACATCAGGCAAGCAAGGAAATAACTCCTCCTCCTGTCACACCCAGAAGAGAAATTGGTGGGAGGAAAACTGTGCAGCTACTACTTTAAATCTGAGTGTAGGGGGCAGAGTATGCCCTGGGACAGAGGGATGCCTTTATACTTTTGTCCTTATTATAATCTCTCTGTCCTTACTGTAATTTCTCAGTAAAAATCTTAGCAGATATAAACTGGTTATTTGTGACATCAAGGAGACATCAACTGATCAAAATTATACTGGGGCATTAATCAGTGGTTAGATGATGTTGGGGAGATGTTTAACTGCGTGAATGAAATGGATGAGGCCCTGGTATGAGTTATTAGAGAACAATTCCACAGTCCCTCGGGTTACCCCTAAGGCTGTCAGGGGTGGAGCATTAGTTGAGCTCCGAGGCCCTGATCCTCCAGAGCCAGTGTGGGCTGGAAGTCAGTTCAGGCCTGTCTCTGTTTCTATCTGGTCTGTCTGTCTATACACAAATCTATACATACAGCGTCCCAAAAGTTTTAATGTAGTTTTAAGCTTTGAATAACTTCAGATGTATATGTGCTACACACTTACCAAAAAAAATCTGAAATTTTAATTATTAAAATTTCTTTTACACTTAGTTTTGTGAATTTTGAATAATAACCTTTTACTTTTAACAAGCCAAGGCACCCTGACATCATGCATCACATTTTCAACAGGTTCTGGATGTCACTTTATTAAACAAGTGGACTGGCAGAGGAGGCTAAGGCCCTCTTGCTCAGCCACCTCAGACACTGGATCTTGGACTTCTTGTGCGATCATAGCAAAACTGTTGTGTATACATCAAAACCTCATTCTTTAAACGCTCTTGAGGGTAGGATCACAAATGCAATCCTTTTAGTCACTGAGCAGCAGCTGATGAAAGTTAAAAAGTCTAAAAATTGACTAGTGATATATAACACAAGATAGTGTTTATGTTAAATTTTAATAGGAAACATCAATATTTTTAAACATTTAAATAATTAACCTTTCAAATGATTTTATGAGTCTATAGCATATATACTTCTGAAGTTCTTAAAGCTTAAAACTGCACTAAGACTTTTGGTACAATATACATATGTATATGCTACAAAGGTATCTCATACTCCTTTTATACAGAAGTTAGAGAAATATGTATTACACATTTAATACAGTCACGTGGACTCAGACCTGATTGGATGGCTGGAGTCAAAAAATAATTGTTAAGAATTCAATGTCACCATGCCAGAAGGTATCTCATGGAGTAACCCAAGGATCTATAATTTGCCTTGCACTGTATAACATTTTTATCTATGACTTGACAAAGGCTTGGATGGCCTGCTTATCAAATTTGCAAATGGCATCAAGTGGGGATAGCTAATACAGCGCACACCGGAGTCAAGATTCAAAAGCATCTTGACAGCCAACTGTATTACACTGAAACTAATATATTAAATTCAATAGGCATAAATGTAAAAGCCTTACACTTAGGTATAAAAGAATCAGCTTCCCAAATATAAAATGGAGGAGGTATGGCTAAGTAGCAATTGTTCTGAGAAATATCTGGGGAGTGTTAGCAGCCTGCAAGCTCAATGAGTCTGCAGCATGACAGAGCAATTAAAAACCCTAATGTCATTGCAGGACCTGTTAGAAAAGGCACAGCTTCTAGGAGGTAGGAGGTGATAGTCCTCCCACTGCATTCTGCCCTCCTCAGACCTTGTCTGGAGGACTAAGTTCAGCTGTGTGTACCATGGGTTAAGAAGGATATTGCTAATTTGGAGAATGTCCACAGGAAGGCAACCAGGATAGTGAAGGTCCTTGAGTCTACGTCACATGAAGACTGGCTGAAGGAAACAGGCATGTGAGGAACCCAGAGGAGAGGAACTAGAGAGGGATATGAGAGACATCTGCGATCACTGTGGAAGTCACTGTAGAGGGCTCTCATATAGAGGAGGTATGAGACTAGTTCTATATGGCCCCAGAAGGCAAAAATCAAGAACAATGTGTAGAAGTTGCAAAGAAGCAAAGTGAGGCTTAATGTTAGGACCAAAGTAGAATGGGCCGCTTCCAGGGGTGGTGGGCTCCTCCTCCCTACAGATCTTCAGGCAGAGGTGAGATGACCACTTGTCAGGAAGATCAAAGGAGAAAGTCCTAGGCTGGACTAGATGATCACTGAGGTGTCTGCTAATAAATTCTGTCGCTTTCTCATTCATCACTAGCTTTGTGACCTTGAGGTAAGTCATTTAACTTCTATGACCCTCAGTTTGCTCATCTGTAAAATGGGGATGATTCTATCACTAACAGTTATCTCACAGGGTTGTGGTTAAGAAAGTGTTTTGTAAATTCTCAAGTTCTATATCCAGTCCCCAAAGTCCTAGTGCAGCTTTGAGCTATGATGGCTTCTTAGTCTAACATAGGCATCTGATGGGGATCACTGGGATAGCACATGTAAAGTGCTGCATATAAATATCAGTAATTATTATTATGAGTATTGTGTTTATCCACAGAATAGCCATGGATAGATTTTCTAAGTTTCCATATATAGTCTTGTTTTATCCTTGACTAATAAATAAAAGATTCACTCATTTTCCAAGGTAAATTCTTAGCTTTTTATAAGATATCTTCTAGATGCGGGTATTATGACAGATAATATACTGTATCTGTCCACATAAAAATATGTTGTGCTGTCAAACCCACAGTGCACAAGCAGGCCAGAAATCCTGGATGTAGAAAGACTGTGGAAGGATATCAGATTTGTGTTCATAGAAGACTAACTTCTATTCCTAGAACATTAAAAATTTCTCACAATGCAAAAAAGAAAGCTATAATCATTTCAAGGAAATACGAGGAAAACAGGTCCAATGGTCAATCCTACCTATGAAATAGGAAGATGATACACTTACATATATTTACTGTCTTAGTATGATGCCCATACTTTCAAATTTTAACCTGTCATAAAAACATAAAAACAAATGAGGAAGCACATAGTCTCCTCAAAATCATTCTTTAGGGAGACACTTCAGTGCATTCAGAAATGTTAAAGAAAAAATGCTTTTAAAAATGATCAGGTTGAGCATTTTCAGAACTACTACAAGTATCTGAAGCAGCTAACCATTTCAGAATGAGTACTTTCCCTTTATGACTCAATTACATTAAAGTTTTGTTACATACTAGTTTATACTTACAAGGAATGTCCCGGTAGCCATTTTCTAAAGCATGGAAGTAGCTCACAAATTCTGGAACGGGGATTTTGAACATGTCCATCAAACCAGTGTCTTGAAACAAGGTATACATAGTCTAAGAATAAATTCAAACAATTTTCATTTTAAGGATCAGAATTCCTAAGCTTTATAACTAGTTATGGCTCATTTAAAGACATGTACTTTTTAGTTTTCACTTAGAAATAGCAATGTTACTCTGCTTACTAGATCATTAAACTGAGTCAGTGCTTCACTAAAACCTCCCCTTCCCCAATTTTGTCATCTTGGAAGACTACAAAAATTATTTTAAAAAATCAGAGGGTACCATCTACAAAGAAATTGGGAATATGTAAACCCTAAGTCACTCTTTGAGTTGCATGGGAACCTCTCAATCAACTAGTCCAATTTCTTTACTTTACAAATGAGGAAACTGAGAGGATACATGACTTGTCCAAGGTCATGCAACTAGTTGGCTAGTGGCACAGTCATTTGATAAAGCCTTGAATGACTATATAAACTGCAATATTGAATATATCATATAAACTGGAGAGGAGAGAGAGGCAGGTTTTGGAGGGATGCAAACATGTGATTTAATCAATAGAGAGAACCATTCAAAAGAATTCAGCTTGACCACCTAAACAGAAAAGACCAAGCAGAAGAAGGTCTACGGCTCAGATCATGACATGCATTTGTATGGATGACAGAGAGAACTTATCTGTCAGTGTGTTTATCAGTGTGTAGATCATGAAGAGAGACAAACTGGGCCCAAAGTTGAGCAAGAGATGAGTGAGGTGGATTGCTTTTGGGAAACTGAAAAGCTCTTTCAAGGAGCCTACACTTTTTCTAAAAACAAAAGATCCACCTTTTTAACACTAAGTGAGGCTGTATGGCAGCAAGAAATGGAATATGACAGCCTTGAAAAAATGGAGAATATTACCTGGAGGCAATGAAGAGATGTATGGAACTTTGATGAAGAAGTAGATAAAATATTTTATGAAAGAAATGTATGATTGGAAAAGAAGATGGGGTAGCTCCCTGGACAGTCAGGGCATCTTCAGGAGAAAGTGAAAAGGGCCTCCTGAAGGCTGGGTAGACTCACTTGGTTGAACTTACAGGAGGGCACAGAGAAGCTAGGTTAGAATCTATGTTACTAGAGAGCACATTGATACTGATGATACCACAGGTCCATAAGAGTTCCCAGTGAAGAAACTCATGCTACTAACGTAGATCAGCAATGGTTCTGTGACTTTAAGTCTTATCAGAGAGAGTTTTCTAGGGCACTGTCACTGAGAGGCTACCTAACTTGTCTAGGGCCACCCTGCCCAGTATATGTCAGAGAAGGGAGTTGAATCCACCTGATTTTGAGGCTAAGTATTTATCCAATATGCCATGTTATTTCTTTCTAGAGAGAAAGGTAAGAGAATTTTGAAAATTAGAAAATTCCCTGTTTCTCAACACAATCAATCTATCTAGCTTTATATCTATCTATATTTAATAAGCAAAAACTAAATTAGCCTTTGGCCAGCTTTTCAAAAGCATTTCATCTTTGGAATGAGACCAAAGGGAAAATGTCTGCCTGAAATACAGTATTTGTAAATGCTAATGATTTCATCAAAATGTTAAAAAAGAATGAGAGGAGGAAGAGAGAAATTAACTAATAATCTCATTCATTGGGTACGGATTTCTTTTCTTTTTTTTTTTTTTAAAGAATAGCATAGTTAGTCTTACCTGCAACTGCTTTGGATTATATTTTTAAACAAATTCATATGAAGTTTATAAAATGTTTATAGGTGGGAAAAGGTACATACAATGGAATAAATTAATAATCTGGACTTGAACTAAAGAGGGAACCCACTATGATAGAAACCACTAGGCAAAGAACCAAGAGACCTTGGTTCTTAGGTAGGTTCTGCCACTAAACAGACGCCTGAACACTGATAGAGTTCAGCATCCCCCTCTGTACAATGAGCTGGTTGGACAGAGGGCCATTAAGGTGTCCTTCTACATCTAACAATTCATGATTATTATGTTTAACTTCTCAACAAGAACAGCATAAAAGTGGAAAGAGATGCCTTTGAAGGTAATGAATTTCCCATCTCTGGAGGTTTTCAATTGGAGGCTGAAAGATTCCATATTGGGGACATTTAAAGAGGATTCCTGCTTCAGGTATGGGTTTGAATTAGATGTTCTCAATGGTCCCTCGCAGCTCTAAAGGGATATATTCTCTGGTATAATGATATCCTTTAAGACATACAACTGTATTCCTTAAAATCTAGCAGAATGAAGCTTAGGTTCAATATCCTTATAATCTTTCCATATTTATAAATAAAATTATAAAGAGACAGAAACTATTTTTAAAAATGAGCAATTCCCTCATCAGGAAAATGAACATCCATTACCAAAAGGAGACAAAAATTATTCACTATTTTCACTTCTTTTGTATTTCATATTTATTTTTGTATACTTACATTGTATTTTAAATGAATGTGGAAATTTTTCTACTTTATCTTGGTGGAGTGTCAACAAGCTATTTCATGACACATGAAAAGTAACAACTAGATAAAATGGTTATCAACTACAGCAACGTGACAGAAGATGTCTTTTTAGATTTTGTTCTACTTCCTGAGAATAGAGATAAAAGTGAAGAACAAAAACCATCCTCTCACAGACAACCTGCTTCTGTTAAAATAAAATAACAACTTAAGTTTCCTATTCAATACCAATGAATAGTGATACCAAAAGATACCAGGTAATGATAATAGCAAACACTTACATAGCACCTATTATGTGCTAGGCATTGTGCTAAGTGCTTTACAAATATATCATCTTATTTGATCCTCACAACAACCCTGGGAGGTTACAGATAAGAAAAATGAGGTAAACAGGTTAAGTAACTTGCCCAGGATCAACGTATGGGGCCTGAGTAAGTATAAGTGTCTGAGGCCAGATCTGAACTCATCTTCCTGTCTATATATTTACAAGGCCCAGTATATTTTATACACCAGAAGCACCAGTAAATGACTCCTAATGGTTGAAATGAATTCAAACAATATTAATATCAGACTCACTCCACACAAAATTTAAATCTTCCAAATTGCAATTTATATATGGAGATAGCTAATTTAAACAAATTCAGATGCTTACCTCATTCCTAACAACTTTAAATTCCCAGGCATTAGCACAGCTCATCAATGAGCATTGAGTCAATTATGTCAGACATCCTTTGCATTTGCATCCTATTATTTACACGTGAGATTACTGTTGCCTTTTCTAAATTAGAGCTACACTCTACAATCTTAGAAAAATATTTTTACAAGTTAACAAAAATGTTTTAACACTTAAAAGACTTCTATGCTGTCTTCTGATGAAGCATCATATTGTTATGTCCTTTGACCTGTCCAGTCCAACATGTTTATTGATGACCTCTGGCTGGTGTCTCCACTTCCTGTGGAGGGTGAAGCTTTATCAGATCCTAACTTCCTCTTTTCTCCCCTGCTGCTCGACACAATACTTTAAGTACAGCAGGAAATTAACAATGACTGGAGGAAAGAATGACACAGAAGAATCCACACAAGGCACGCTTACAAAATTTTCAGAAGGCACAAAGATGGAAGAGATGGACAGAATAAAGATTCAGAATGTCTACAGCAGGCTAAAATTCTGGGCTGAAGCTAATAAGATAAAATTTAACAACAGTAAAGTCACTGAATCACAAAATTACAAAAGTTTAGAGTTGGAAGGGACTTCAACTACCACCCAAAAAGGGATCCTCACTACAACGCATCAGACAAGTGGCCACTCTGGCTGAAGAACTTCCAAGAGAAGGAATTCCACTACTTCCAGACACAGGCCAGTCTACTTAGAGAGAGCTTTGTTTGTTAGAAAGTTTTTTCCTGACCTTAAGCCAAAATTTGCCACCATGTCATCAATACATTGCAACCAAATACCCCAGTTGTTGCTCAGCCTTCCTAGATCCCATGAAGTTGAATCCCCCTGCGGTGTTATGTCTTCCATTACATTTTCAAGAAACCAATTACAGATGTTAATCAGGATACACCTGTACACTATAACGCCACTTTCAAAAGCAAGGGAAAGGGCAGAGGGAAAACAGGGTCATGTGCTCACTCCCAGAAGAGAGTTGAAAAAAATAGTTTTTAATGTTCTTAGCACACTGGAGTAAAAGCAACCATCAAAGGAGGCTGTTGTAACAAAACAGCCCAGGAGCCTCAATGCTCATTCTCTCTCGCTCTCTCTGTCTCTCTCTCTTTCTCTCTCCCTTGGGGCTTATCCCTTTACTGGAGGCAGCTAGATGTAGTAAAAAGAGTCTAAAACTCAATGAAGGATCTAGTATGTTCTAGCTGTGTGGGCTGGAGCAACTTCCCTCCTCTTGTTGGCCCTCTATTTCCCCATCTAGAGTCAAACCCAACATTTAGGGTAAAAAAAAAGTCAAAGGCACAAATATAAACTAGGGGGGGATTTGGTTTAACAGTAGCTTATATAGGGCAAAGATCTGGGGACTTAAGCTGATCACAAGCTTGGTATAAGACAACAGTTTAATAAAACTACCAAAAAAAACAGCTAACACAAACTCGGGCTGCACTGACATAATGTTCAGATAACAGAAAGCTGTAGCCCCACCATACTCTGCTGGACAGATCATATCTGGAGAACCATGTCTAATTTTTAGTGCATTTTGGGTAGAACACTGATAAATTGGACTAGACCAGTCAGAGGGGAACAGGAAGCTAAGGCAACAACAGTTTAAAAATTAGGGCTGTTTGCCCTGAGGGAAAGTCCATAGGGTGATGTAACAGCTTAAAGTGTTGTTATTTATTTCTTTTGAAAAAATGTTTTATTGATAAATTTTACTTTTTATAGTATAGTCGCCTCATCTCCTCACCCTCCAACACATAAAACTCTTCCAATATAGTGACATTACCTGACAACATATCAAACTTTAATTCCCCAGCCACATGAGGGCTATTATTTAGAAAAAGGAGGCGCGCATGCTGCTCTGTCTTACTACAGAGGATGGAACCTGAACCAAGAGGCAGAAGTTAGAGGGAAGGCTTATTTCAGCTCAAAAGAATACATAACTTGACAACCACTCAGTTGTCCAAAGATGGAATGGACTTTCTTGTTGGATCACTGAAGCCATTTAAATGGAAGCTCTTGACCAAAGGGATGTGCAGACGGGATGGGAGTCTGGACCGAGTGACTCCACAGCCCCTCCTCGCTTGGAGCCCCAGAGCTCTGCATGTGCAGTGTTTCTTCAGAGAACAACAAACCTGGCTCAGGATCCTTCCTGATCTTCCCCCCATGGCTTCCATAACTTCAAAAATGGGGAAATTCCAGTTGTTCATCTTTGCTATAAGTGCATCATGGTCTTCTCTTAATATCAGTTCCAGTAAGCACTCCTCATCTATCTGTGTGCAAACACACATTTATAAACCTAAGAAAACTTTAGTTTTAGTAAGTGATAAATTCATCTTGACATTACAACCCCAAATAGATGCTGCAAATCCTCAGTATCATATTCTCAAATGCCATCCTCACACATATCCCTTATTCTCTCTTCCTATCATTTCTTATTTTGGCAGAATAATATCTTCAAATTATTTTAAATAAATTATATTTAAAGGTTTCTAAACATTAGGAAATTCAGGTGATACTAGAGAGATGATCTCTCAACTTTAGGAGCCTTTAATTGAAAACAGAGCATTATTTCTATAAATAAAAAAAACTTCTCATACTAAAAATCCATTAAATGAATTCTAAAATTCATTATTTTTATTTAAAATTTATCATGTATATATATTTACATAGTATATTTATATCTGTTTTTAGGGTTGCTGGCTAGAAAAAAAGGAGTTTTTTCCCTTTTTGTCTTACTGATTTTGAGCTCTTCAGAGGAAAAGTACAAACCAAAAATGGCTATAGTAAAAGCATCATATTATTTGCACTGGCACACCAATTTTCCAAAATTTTAAAAAAGCACTACTCTTTAAAATAATGTTACCTCAGCATTTTCATAATGACACTTTGAGTTTTCATTCTGCTGTGCCCCTGATGGCATCTCTTCTTTGTGAACCTCTTCCTTTTCTCTCTCTTCATCTTCTTCCTCCAAGGCCTTCTGGGAGTGGCACCAAACTAGGCCATTAGTTAAGTACCCTCCTGGTTTATCAGAGGGCTCACACTGGGCCTCTTCGGGGCTCTCTTCTTCTGCTCTTCCTCCCTCTTCTTCCTCCTCCTTCAGTTCTCTGTCCAGTCTCTTGTCCGGCTCCTGTTCTGACTTGTCCCCAGACTCTCTGATTGGCCCTTGTTTAACATCGGTATTTCCCTCTTCAACTTTCAAAGAAACAGATAAAATTAGAAGTAATACATTTACTTTAACCTTTGTAGACAATTTGGGAAGAAAAAGATTGCTGTTTTTCTGTTACGTCTCGATTTGGTTATAACTGTTAGTTAGACTATGTTAAGCCACGGGTTGTTACCAGAGCGCATTCACAATAGCTGACTAGCAGCACTAGTTACTCAATGGCATGAAGTTGGGTCCTTCCCAAGAGAGCCCCAGTTTTCAAAAGAATCTTTCCCACAAATAGCTTAATTTGTACATATGAGAATGAAAAAAATGCCTAACTTGGGAAGAATGAAAAACATTTAGTCAGTTAGAAATAGTGACATTAATTTTCTAAGCACAGTTCCAAGCACAATGTTATTTAAATTTCATTTATTTAAAAAAAAAATTGAAGTCCACGCAACAACAGCCAATCTATTGAATTAAGATGTACTTTCTTCCACAAAACTGGCTGACTTGAAATTCCTGGTCTATCTCCGATGAGAAAGAGAATCTGGACTCTGATCCACTGAGTGGTTTTAATAATTGATTGAGACTTCCATTAAGTGAATCACCATCTTCATGTTGGAGAACATAATTGTTAACATGTAAAAATAAAGTCATCGGACTATAAGGGCGGAATCAGTCAATTTTCAATTATCTAGTATAAAAATTATTTAGATTTGGAATGCCATCTATGATTTTCTTCTCATAGAACAGCCTTCTTCATTGTGCCCAGTTTAGGATAGGTCTAAAATCTATCACAATTCCTTAGCACATACCAACTGAGGGTAAGGGAAAGCAGCTTACAATTCCATTGGACAAGAGGCAAACCATTCTGGAAATACAATTCTGGCTAGGACAATCACATCTGTCCTAGTTCCTCTAGTAAGTACTCTGTAAAAATTGTTTAAGAAAACCCCCATTGCCATTATTATAGAATCACGAATGCTTATTTTTCTAATCATTTTACACTGTGATAATCATTATAAATAAAATTTCTTTTGAAATACAAACATTTCACAGCTATTAAATAATTAGAATTTTTAAAAAATTCTCTCTACACAAAAAAACAAAAATATTCAAAAAACTCACACTTATGTACATTCAAAACACACATAAAGGCCCCAAATTCAATGTAAGTAAAATAAATTCAAATATTTATTATTACTATCATTAGTAGTAATAATGTTACCTTGTCTTTGCCCAGATTTTTTACAATCTATAATTCACATTCTCTATGATATTTCCATTCTAAAAATCCTGCAAAGCAAATAAGACATAATTCTGTGTTGCAGAAGGGTAAACTAGAATACAAAGAAGTTAAATGATTTGCTTGGAGTTGACAGAACTTGGCTTAGAGCCCAGTTCTCCAGATTCCTCAAGCACTCACTCCATGCCTTCTCCTTAGCTCACTGAGAATCAACAGTGGAAGCGATTTATTTATTACAGAATGATGATCCATGGGTCTGCACCAGTCAAGGGTTCTCCCTCCACTAGGTGACTTACTAGGCCTGTATGCAGTTTCCTCTAACACATCTAATGTCCTCATTTGATTACACACTGACTAACAATGACAGGGGCCTCGTTCTATACACTGCTACAGAGCACTTTGCACTTGCTAATTGATCAGCAGCAACAAAAAAGAATTTTAAAATTCTAGCATGATATTTATGTACTTGCAAGACATACTAACAAATCATTTCTTCATTTAATTTTAGACCCACTGAAAAAAAAATACAATTAATCACTATTAAGTGTACATATCTTTTGAAATCTCACCTGGTTTTCCACCCTGGTCATCTGTACCATATTCAGATTCATGTATTGAAACATGCTTCAGTACCTCACGTCCACAACTTAAGAAATAAATTAGATAAAGGTATATCATGAGGCTATTTCTCTTATTTTTTTATCTAAATATTTTTACTTTCCCACCTAAACCCAATGAAAAATTCACCTATGGCCACAACCTCCTTACACCCGGGAGGTTTTCTTGTAGAAACCATTACAACATACTTCCCACTTCTGGGGAACAGGAAGTGTTTTTGCATTTGCTATTTCATGTGATCCCAGTAACTCTGGGGAAAAGGGGGAAAGGAAGAGAACAAGAATTTATATAGTGTCTACAAAGTACTAGGCACTGTAAGTGCTTTCACAAACATTATCTTATTTGATCCTCACAACCACCCTGGAAAGTGCGTGCTGTTGTTATTCTCATTTTACAGTCGAGGAAACTGAGGCAGATAGAGGCTGACTCGCCCAGGGTCACACAGCTAGTGTCTTAGGCTGGATTTGAACTCAGGTCTTCTTGACTCCAGGGCCCAGTACTCTATCCACAGCACCACTTAGCTGCCTGAAACCTCCCCCTGGGAAGGAGGCAGTGTAAGTATTTTATACATAAAAGGGAACTGAGGCTCAGAGAAAGTCACTTACCTGTCTCAATACTTAGTTAGCTCCCAACTCAATCAATCTCAGAGCTTTTTATGTACTACACTGCTAGAATTAAAATGGGGTATAGGGAAACTTCTATTACTATAGCAATGAATAAGTGACTTGCCACAACTGAGGCAATATATGTACTTTAAAATAAAATTATTCATCACCAAACTACAACTGGAGCGATCACATTCTAATTACAGATAATTACAGGTCAGGGAGAAGGCCACACTGGACAAGTTGCCAATACTGGGACAAAAGGGCCCAAACCCAATGGCCAGTCATCTGTTCTGCAGGTCCCTTGAATAGCTACAGGACTTTCCACAGAGACCTTTTCTCTCATTCTCCAGCTGATAACTTGCTTCTGCAGATTTATAAGGGAAACAAAATCCTCAGCCTTTTACATATCAAACAGCCAAATGAACTGCAGAAGCTTTGGGTCTGACAGAAGTCATGGTTAGCAAGAAAGGTCAAGCCTAAACCAAAGGACAAAAGGAGAGGAAACAGATACATGGAATGCAGATCCCTACAGTTTTTAAAAGGCATATAAGGAGCTCAGTCTTTTTAAAGAGAGCAATGTGGGAGAAAGAAGAAGAAAACCTGGGCCAGAGGGCCACCACTAGCTATGCCACCATGGACGTGGTGTTTAAATCTGCTGAGTCTTACCTGCTTTAGAAACTGAATCCTTAAAAAGGAATAACACTACTGAGTCTGCCTCCCTCGCTAGGCTGTAGTGAAGATCAAATAAGCTAAGGTGTATGAGGCATTTTGTAGCTGTAAATTACTGCATACTTCAACTAGCATTATTATTTGTTTGTGTTAGTTATCTCACTCAGGGGAGTTGCAATACCAGGAAAAAAACCACAGAGAAAGCTGATTGAGAAGTTGGCTGTAGGGCCCTGTTGCCTCCTATGAGTTATCTCTCATACTCCCCCTTGAAGGAGGAACAGGAGATGGGAGAGGAAGAAAAAAGCAGAAGTGAGAATAAAGGTTACTTTACTAAAAGCCTCCATTCAAAGTGCCTAGCTGAGGGAGGGGAATGGCAGTGGTTTATTCCTTTGTTTCAGCAAGTGGAGAGATTATGAGGAGTCAAACAATACTGCAAAGGGCCAGGAGTAACCCCTGGAGGGAGCACTACAACCTGCCAAGGGAAGGGCCAGGCACCCCCAGGTTATTCCTGAAAAAGAAATAATTCTGAACGGCTCTGACATGCACAAACTGGATGACTGTTAAAAGAAAGGGCTTCCCTGGCAATGGGGTCTGGCTGACACAAAGGCAGCCCCAGGGCCTAGCAAGCATCAGGGTGCTCTGATCTAAACCGCCAGAGATGTGGAAGGAACTCTGTCCAACAGATCCCTCCATTCCCCATTCAAAACTTTCCTGATGTCCTGTAATGTCATTATTCATGGATCCTAATTTTTAAATGGAAACATTTCAAAACAGTCCTTTATTTCATCCCAGGGATAGGTACTTTCATTGGAAAATGGATAAAGCCTATGTAATATGAATGAGATGATAGAATAAAAACATTACATAAACACAACTGTCACCCTGCACACAGGATTACGTCTATCTAGTCTATTATGGAATTATGATGAGGAAACAGAAAAATGTGCAAATGTACAATGACCAAAATGACATCTATATCTTCATAATATAATAAATAAAAGTTTATGGGGCTTACCTGTTACATATATGGCTACCAGAAGTTCTAAATTGCTGAGGTAAATCTGGAGTACTAAGTGCATTCCCCAGAGATTTGTGTAAAGTAGCACTTGGCTTAGTAAGAAAACCAGCAGTGGCAGGAAATCCTGCGGGTGACCGGTTAACTAGGGAACCAGTGGACACTGATTCATGGCTAGGTGAACTCACAGGATTCAGGTTGAGTGAAGCACCTAAAAAAAAATTAATTGTGCAATTCTTTTCTTTAAAGAAGCTAAAGTATCTACAATACAGACTGCAGCTGGCACGTGGGCATTAGACACCAACGTTCTACTTGGAGCTCCCTTGGCACTCCAGAAGAACATGTCACTATTCCCTTTTTCAATGACTGCTGACTGGGTACCCAGGACAGGGAGAGAAAAGGAGGCAGCCTAAAACCTATGTTCCAGAGGGCACACACTGATCTGTTTCATACTGTGATACAGGCATTTCACATTTTCTCTACCGCTAGATCAATTATTCACACAGCAAGTACCAAAGCTGAATCCTATTTTTAAGGTCCCATGAGCAGAGATGACAAGTCCTATGCTGATACTATTCACGACATTATTTTTTTAGTCTTCCTCCCCAACAATCTTCAGCATAGCATGAAGCCTCTTTCTTTAACAGTCCAAACCGTTTTCCCATCAAGAAAAAGGACTATCAGAAGTAATGACTACAGGGTGGCCTCAACATCTGCACTAAGACTTTGGGACACCCTGTATGTTCAGGCCCGGACAATGAATAGTGCTATCACCAGAGAAGCCCAAGTCCCATTAACTGCCCAAAAAGGAATGTAAGACTTGACTTCAACATTTTTGGAATTTCAATTGGATACTTTTAACTTTTATAGAAACAGGGTGAGGCCAAGAAGAGAAGAGCTGGTTGGGGCTCCTAACTTATAAGACTCTCCAAAGATTCACCCCATTTCTCCCCAGCTCAGCAGTGCTATCTGTTCATTCTAATATGACAAAAGATACCAAATCTTCAAGCCCACCAATAAAATTAAGCTGCCATGTTGATCTGCTGGATGATTATGAACCTGAAAGATGGCCAAAGGGAGGGAATGGGAATGCAGAACATCCTAGGCTAGTGTTCTGCACATCTTAAAGTTTATATAACTAAACTGCAGTATGGAATAAGTAACACAGGAAAGTTCTGAGAAGAGAGTTAAAATGGGAAATCTGGAAAATCTTCTACTTACTCTTAAATTGGGTCTTCTGAATATGGCCTCATTATTTTATCTTTAGCTTTCTGAATTCCCACTAGATCAGTTAGGAAAACATAATCCTAACAACACATTACAAGGTAAAATGTAAACATCTGAACTAGTCAAAATTTTCCATCATTTACAGTATGGCTTCCTTCATTATCCTGGATAATGGAAAGGTTTTTTTTAAAAAATACTTCTTTATATTTCAATTCAGAGAAAAATACTCTAAACTGATAGGTTTAGGTATAAGGACCAACCAGGGAAAAATAAGGTTTTTCACTCCCCCAAACTGCTTTACCTAGAACTTTCTCCCCACGATTACTGTTCCATGGAGTAGGACAAGAAGAAGATGGTTATTACCTCTCTGGAGAATTCCTCTCACTCTTATTCTTCTCCCGAATGCAGGATATTGCATTACTGGAACTGTAATCATGCAACTTAGCAACTAATTCCACATGACTAAATAAAAAGCAATATAAATTGCTGAGTCACATAGATTTTTAAGCAATGTGAATTGAATATAGGAAAAGAGGGTCTGAAACAATTCCCGAAAATGTTATGTTTTCTAAAGATCCCCATATTTAAATCACAAAGATCAGTTTCTTACCAGATCTCGAAGGACTCTTATAGTCAGTCAAGGTTACTGAAGATGACCTTTGCTTTGGGAATGTAAACACATTTGCATCTGGAGATTCCAGGCTAAAAGGAGAATACAATGTCAGTACCTGCTCAGGCAGCAGGTGGACTCCATGACCTCTCACACCCCTGACACTGTGATTCTACTTCTCTAATGGTCCCCTCGACCTCCTGCTCAGTCTGGGTTTCCCTATGATCTTCTGTGCCCAGTGATTCCACTTTCCTAGGACCCAAAGACTTACTGAGTGAACTGACAATTAGTTAATGAAGTTAGAATATGTAAACACAGACATCAAGAGAACCACCCCATCTTACCAAAGGATCCCCACTCACCTAGACACTAATAGATACCAAATGAAATATATTTGTTAACATATAATACTAAAATAAAAATTTATATAGCTGAAGGCAGAGGGCAAGGGGATAATCTTAGCATATACTCCATTTCAGGACTTACATAAAATCCATTATTCCACTGATTAATGATTGTCAACAGGATTGTCACTATCTGTACTTGCATACTCTGTAATATTTTCATATTCAGTAACTAGAAAATAGACTCTCCAGGAGGCAGCTAGGTGGTACACTGGATAGAGAACCGGTGCTGGATTCAGGAGGACCTGAGTTCAAATCCAGACTCAGACACATAACACTTACTAACTGTGTGACCTTGGGTAAGTCACTTGACCCCACTGCCTAGCCAAAATAAAAAAAAATTAAATAAAGAAAAAAGAAAATAGACTCTCCAGATAGTGTGCCATGGAGGATCAAAATCACTGGACTGGAATCAGAAGATCTGGATTAGATCTCCAGTTCTGCCACTGACCAACTGTGCATCCTGGAAAGCCAAACGTTACAGGGGGAGGCCATAGGCTGTTAGGGGCTCGACTGACTCCTGAGTGACCTCAGGCAAACCACTTTATTCTCGGGGAGTCAGTTTTCCTGTATGTAAAATGAGAGTGTTGAAGTAAATGACTCCTAAGAATCCCTCTGTCTCTAAATCTTTATTTATGGCCCTAGGACCTTGCCCAAATTATTTTTCATCTTTGAGTCCCAATTTTATTACCTGTACAAAAGGGGAGGAGGGGGCCGAGGTTATCTCTAAGGTCCCTCCTGCTCTGAACATTTTATGATTCTGTAACTGGTAAAGTATCATTGTTCTTTCTTAAGGATTCTGGAGTGCTTAATCACATATAAGCACATAAGATGACTCCTTTAAAAAATTATGTCTTTTGTTTTTACATCACATTCATTTCCACACATGCTGCTTCCTCTCTCCCTACCACATCGAGCCTTCCCTTCTAACAAAGATTTTAAAAAAACAAATAGTTCAGCAAAGCCGACTGCCACATTTACCTCCTGAGCCCAGTACATGTGACATTCCAAACAACGTCCTCCCCCCCACCCTCCCACCCCCGGCCACTTCTCTGCATCTCTTCCCTGGGACCCACTCCAGTCAGCAGAGGGCCCAGCACTCAACGCAGCATTAGAATTCTGCTCTCCTGGGGAGAGTCACGGCAGGCAGGGTGTTCTTGGTTCTGCTGCTTCATTGCATTAATTTAAACACATTCTTCTGACATTCCAAATTCTTCACATTCATCATTTTTATGTCAAATATTTACAATATTCTCCAATCAATGACACCTATTTTGTTTCCTGTTCTTTGCTACCACAGAAAAATGCTGCTATATTTTCACATATAAGGAACCTTCCTTTCTCTCTTTAATGTTCTTAAGCTATAGCCCAAGAGCGGGACCAGAAAAATTCTTAGGTACCCTTCCTCCTATTAAGGTGGCAGCTAGGTGATACAGTGCATAGAGCACTGGGCCTACATTTGTGAAGACCTGTTTGAGACACTCACTAGTTGGGTGATCTCAGACCAATTTCTTAACTTCTATATGCCTCAGTTTCCTCATCTGTAAAATAGAGATAACTATTTTACCTTCCAAAGTTGTTATGAGGATCAAATGAAATAATATTTGTAAGGTGCTTAGCACAGTGCCTAGTACATAGCAGTGCTTAATAAATGCTTGTTACCTTCCCTCTTCTTCATTTACAAAGAGCAAGTAGAGATGGGGTGAAAAAAGACTATTTCCCACCAGAAGGGAGTTGCTGATTGACTCTTTTTGGGCCAAAAGAATCACCCAATCTGAGCTCTAGGACTCAGATCAAAAGTTAGAGTTCACTTTGAGTATTACATGAAGGGGACTTCCAAAGAATGGCTAAGTGATGGTGACAGGGGAGAGTCTGGAAGCGGCAGAGAGGAACAAGCAGTATCCCTCTTTCCTCCTTCTCCTCTTCCTCCTCTTCCTTCCAGTTCAGTGAGTGTGTATGTGAGCTGATGTGGGAAGGGGGATGAAAGTATATCCAGTATTAAAGAAGGTGACTAGGGCTGAAATATGTTGTGGGGAGGGAAGGGTCTGTGATTCAAAGAAGATAGAAAAGAGTATGACAGGAAGAGGTCTAATATGAAAGACAATTTATTAACAATTGATCAGAAGATCCTTAAGGCCACAGTGGGCTAGATACAGAAAACAGGTAGGCCTGGGGTAGACAGGGATGAGATAGAAAGGAGTGGCAGAGGAGGAAGGGAATTTTCACCCACGCCACCCTGGATTCTGAGTCACAAGGATTCAGAGAGGAGGAAGAGAAGGTGTGCCAGACACAGAAGGGGTGAGTGTCAAACCCCTCCAGCTCAGAACGTGCCTTAACTTTTTTCCCTCTACACAGGGGTAAGAGACTTGGAGCTGTGAAGGGTCAGAGCTGTGTTTGGGTAAATGACCCTGTCTCATCAGCAAGGGCATCTCTACCTCAGACCCAGCTCAGATGTTAATTTGATCTTCACCATCTGAATGAAAGGTTCTGTATACCAAAGGTGAGGAAGCAGAGTAGAGTGGAAAGGAAAATCAGACTGAGAATCAAAAGATTGGGCATCTAGCCCTGAATCTCCCATTATGTCTCCTTTACAAAGTCCCCTCTCAGTCTTCATTTTCTCCTACAAAAATGAGAGGGTTGGATTAAAATGATCTCTAAGGCTACTTCCAGCTCTAAAATTATAGGACTCTCTTTATATTCACAAGAGGAAAAGTACTATGTTAATAAGACTATGGTGATTTCTCTATGACAGATAATCCGGCACAACAAACCAGAGTTTGCAGGAATCCTGTGCATTATTAACTATAAAAACACTTCTTACTGATGCTGAAAAAGCATGAATAAGATTCAACCCTTGTGTCTATTAAAAACTCTATAAATCATAGGAATAAATGGAACTTTCCTTAATACAGTAAGTAGTATTTATTTAAATCCAAGAGTAAACACTATATATGGTAAAAAAAAAAACTGGATGCCTTTCCAATAAGATAAAGGAAGATTATAATCATCACTGTTGTTTAACAAAATGATAGCTAGAGCAATAAGTCAAGAAAAAGAAACTGAGGAAATAAGCATAGGCAAAGTAGAAACAAAACTATCATTTGTGTAGATGATATGATGATATATTAGAGAAGTCTAGGATTCAATTTAAATTAACTGAAATAACTTCACCAAAGTTACAGTATATAGGATAAGTCCACATAAATCATCGGCATCTCTATGTATGACCAACAAAACCCAGAAGGAAAAATTAACTAAGAAGTTAAAAAATACTTGGGGATACATCTACCAATATTCACCTAGTGACTATATGAATCTAACTATAAAAAATCTTTGCAAAATAAAGACAGAACTAAATAATTGGAGAAACAGTAATTGTCCATAGGTAGGTTGAGCCAATATAAATGAAATTAATACTTAATTTACTTATTCAGTGCTGTACCAATCAAACTTCCAAAAGAATATTTTATAGAATTAGAAAAAAAATAACAAAATTCACCCAGAGGAGCAAAACATCAAGAATCTCAAGGGTCGTAATGAAAAAAAGCAGGAAGGAAAGGGTGAGAGGAAAGTCCTATCAGTACCAACTTTAACTTGTACTCCAAAGCAGTAATCATTAAAATAATTTGGTACTGGTTAAAAAAAGAGAGAGGTTGATCAGTGGAATGGATTAGGTACAGATTATACAAAAACAAATAAACAAAGAAGCATGGTGTCTGATAAACACAAAGGCACCAGGTACTGGAGAAGGATTCACTATTTAAGTGTAGTAATGTAATGATGTAAGACTAATCTGGCAGAAATTAGGTTTATACTAACACCTCATATCATGTATCAAGATAAGCTCCAAATAGAAACATTACCCACTTATAAAAGGGCATATCATTAAAAAAAAATGAGAGGAGCAAGAAGAAATTACCTTTCAGATCTATGAATAGGTAAGGTAAAGAACTCATGACTAAACAAGTAATAGAATCATGGCTAAAATGGACAGTTTTGATTATATAAAATTAAAAAGATTTTCCCCAAACAGTTCTAAATCGGACACAGGACACACCCTCATTACCTCATACCTGAACAACTGCAAGAGACTGATGGTTAGTCTCCCTGTGACCAGTCTCTGCCTCCTTTGAGCACAGGTCTGACCACGACACCACACTTCCCCATTGAGCAAGCTTCAGTGGATCTCTATTATTATCTCCTGGAGCAAATGTAAAGTTCTCTGTCTGACTTTTAAAGCCCTTTATCACCTAGCCCCTTCCTACCTTTTCAGTCTTCTTATATCTTACTTCCCCCTTCTCAGTACTCTGCAATCCCATGGCACTGGCTTGCTTGCTGTCCTCTCCTATTACACGCCATCTCTAGACTCCAAACATTTCCTTCGGCTGTCCCCCATGCCTGGAATGCTCTCCCTCCTCGTCCCTGCTTCCTGGATTCCTTGGCTTCCTTGAAGTCTCAGCTAAGGTCCCACCTTATTCAAGATCTCCTTCCTGGTCCTCACTAATCCGAGTGCCTTCCTTCTAAGATTATCTACAATTCACCCTGTTACGTATGTGTGTGTGTGCACATATGCTTTGTATGTACATAATTATTTGTACCATGTCTCTTCCATTACATTATGAGTTTCTTGAGAGTAGGGACTTTTTTTCAGACTTCCTTTGTATCCTCAGCACTTAGCACAGTGCCTGACACATAGTAGGTACATTAAAGTGCTAGCTAACTAATGTAGCAAAAACGAACTGGAAAAAAATCTTTGCAACAATTTCTCTGATAAAGGTATTATTCCCAAGCTATAAAGGGTGTCCCAAAAGTCTTACTGTGGTTTTATGCTAGACTTTTGGGACATCCTACATTAGAAATGCATTCAAATTTAAAAGAATAAGACCCAATAGATAAATTGTCAGAGGTTAGGAACAAAACAACAGTTTTCAAAGGAAGATATACAAACTATTAACAAGCACATGAAGAAAATGCTTTACACGTCTAATTAGAATAATTCAAATTAGCCTAATTTGTACTAATCTAACCCTAATTAGAGAAATACAAATTAAAGCAACTTTAAGATTCCACATTACATTATCAGATTGACAATGATGACAAAGAAGAAAATGACAAATGTTGGAGGGGCTGTAGGAAAACAGGCACGCTAGTGCACAGCAAGTACAGTTACAAATTGGTCCAGCCATTCTGGAGAGCCATTTGAAACTTATGATCAGAAAGTTACCAGACTATGAATACTCTCTAACCCAGAAATACCACTGCTAGCCCTACATCCCAATTCAAAGAAACAGGAAAAGGATCTATACTTACATAAATATTAATAGCAGCTCTTTTAGTGGTAATCAACAATTGTAAACTCCTACTAGGGAATGGCTAAGTGAATTACATTCAAAATATGAATGTAATGGAATAATACTGTGCCATTAAGAAATTATGACATGGACAATTTCAAAGGAAAATGGAACAATCTCTAAGAACGGACGCAGAGGGAAGGAGAGGAATTAGGAGAACAAATAAAAAAAATAACTTTAAAGACCTGAAACTCTGATCAACATATTAATAAACCACAAGTCCAAAAGAATGAAGATGAAATATACTACTCACCCACTGGAAGAGAAGTGATGAACGTGAAATGGAGGGAGAGATATAAATGGCTAATGTGGGAATCTGGTTTTGCCAGACTATGCTACTATGTGTCCAGGGCTTTATTTTAGGGGTTTTCTTTTTTAATTGCTAAATGTGAGTAAGGGAAGGATAGATTAATTTTTTAAGTTTACTGATTTTTTAAAAATAGTCAAATTTTTTTAAAAGTGTCTCTTAGTCCTCTCTACCTGACATTTTCTTGCCCTCATGGAGTCCTAGCTCCCCCATGTCACTGCATCCCTGGCAATTCTCTCTAACACTAGCTTTACCTTCACTTACACCCCCACCCCTTAGCACACTGGTACTGGAGGGAAAACCTTGCTCCCCATTGCAAATTCCAGACTGCCCCTCTGCCACCAACAGTCTATAACCTCTCCTTCCTTGAAGTTTATTTGATTTAAATTTTCCAATTAATCCAGATCATGGTGTCTGTTGTATACCAGTTCCTGTCCTGTCGTCCTTACCTCCTCAAGGAGTTCAGCATCTGGGTCATTGCTGTCCTCTCTTCTCTAGCTCCTGCTCTTAAATGAGGGGGTTTTTATATCTCTATTGATGCTTCCTTAAACTCCTTAGCCTTCCAATTCCTCAGCCTCCTTGTATCCCATACCAACTCTTCACCCCAACTTTACTCTCAAATCCCTTACCCCACTGTCCTAGCAATGCTCACTCCCTGCCTAATCTCAGCCTTGCATTCCTCCAGTAACCCACAGAGAAAAAGAGGGAGATCGTTTCAGGCGGGGGTGGGGGGGTGTTTGGCAATCAAGAGCTGGTATGTCACATGAGAGAAGAGCCAGGAGGCCGAGTTGGAGTCAGAGGAAGTAGACAGGAGTAATGTGTTAAGAAGACTGGGAAGGGAGGAAAGGGCTAAGTTATGAGAGGAGGCTTTGAAAGCCAAACACTGGATTTTATATTTGTGACAAATGGCAAATCATGCAGCACAGCACAAATTACTTCCATGAGCTTACAGGTAACAGCCTGAGTACAACTTAACTTTAACCAAGACAATTTGGCTTGAGAAACTGGCAGCTGTCTTTCGTCCACAGAGCTGTCATTGGAGAGTGGTCTGGAGTAAGGTGAGGGAGCTGCCTGTGGATACCTGTCTCTCCTCTGGTTCATACTAACTCCATGATCCAAAGCAAGTCAATTAACTCCTAACTCCCCTTGGCTACGAGACTCCACATGGCCTAACTGGGGCTTATCTGCACTGAGAGGGAGTTTCCTCACCAGGACTTCCTACGCCAATGAAATTAAAGAGCTTGATGGAAAGATGGAGAATAAAAGCAGAAAAGGCTAAATTGCAGCAGCAACAAAGGAGGGTCCTTGTCATTTCTGGCCGTCCAAAGTCAAGGTAAACTCAGGTCAGCAGAAACTAAGGTCAGCAAAAGGCTTTGTCCTAGAAACAAATGGGAACCTTTCAGAACGTCTGATACAGCTTTTCCATTTTATGGATGAGGAAACTGAATCCCAGAAAAGTTCAAGGACAGAGTTAACTAATGAGGAGCAGAACCAATGATTGGTCCATTTGAAGAGACGAAGCTATGCGCCCCCAGCACAATTCATAATTCCCATCTTTGGCATGAGTGTCGAGGACCTGGGCACATCACTAGGCAGGGTGAGGAGGGCCAGGATGCATTTTACCTCAGAGTACTTTGCTGTCGGAGAGGGAGCGTGCGCCTTCTGCTGCTGCACTCCCATCGTGAAGGAGACAGTTCAGGGGGTGGCAGAGGGAGACCTGAGGTTCTTGAGTTTCTCCTTAGTTGTAGCATCAGCACACTATTTCTATTACTTGGTGTCTGTTGAATAATTAAACAACATTTAAAATTGTTACACTGTATGACCTCTGTATTGGTACATCCATATGTTTAAAACATTTTTCAACAAGCCACAAAGAAATTACATCATACTCTTTCCTAGAACTGAGTTAATTATTCCCCCAAATTTCACATTTTATCATATTCCATTTTTCTTCTTCCTTTTAAAATGATTATCATAGTAAACTTTGATTTCTCTGGAATCCAATGAACAGGAAGATGAACAACTAGATGTTTCTTTTACCCATTCTATACTCTGCTTTTTGGAGAAGAGACAATCAACAAGAAAACAAGCTGATATGAGGCATTTGTTCTTAAAATGTCACTTCCCAAGCATACTCTGGGTCTAGTTCAGTCCAATCTCAGACACCCAAAGTACAATGGTAACTGATATTCATCACCTTTGCTGCCACTTGGAAGGGATCTCTCCCCACTCTAAACTCCACAGCATGTTTCTTCCTTCACCTGAACACTTTTGCTTGTGTTCCCTTTATTTGTGGACACATTCTCTCCTAAACCACATGCTCTCTGAGAACAAAGACTAAATCATGTTGTTCATGTCTGTAGAATGCCCAGTTTAAACTTTGCAAATAATAAGTACTGAATAAAGAGTAGCTGAATGAACGTGAATGTGCATCCTAGTATCCCTGAGACCACAAGACTTAATTAAAAGTACTTTACGAATAAGTTGTATTTTATGACAGTCTAACATGCGTAACGGCTATGGACCTCCATCAATCACAATACTGACCCACAGCACTGCCCTCTCCCACCAGCCTTGGGAGCAGGAGTCGGCTTCCTCAGCAATGACAGAGAGCACAGATCTGTTTCTTGAGAGCTTATTTCCTCTGTATGCTTGTTTGTGTTTCACTGCACAATTAAAACCATCAAAATAACTCAGAGCATTCCAGAAGCTATGAATTCTTAAAAACTCCAAAGTCTCTTTCCACATAATAGTTTGCAACTATGGCACAGCAGAAGAAAATAATAATGAAACTCTACAGAAACCTGTCAAGTAATTCTTTTTTCTAAATTGGTTTTCAGTAAAGCATTAGACTTCGCAAGCCTAAGGCATCCAATATTATTAGACTGCTATTTTCAATAGCTGGGGAATATCATGGAATCAATAAAAATCAAGACAGAGTTCCACAATCATCTCTAAGCTCATCGCACTACTCAGGCACACTTACAATCAAATAGTTCTTTCCGTCTATCCAGGCTGTCTCTGACGGTAAGGTCAGAGACAAATCTTGTCTAGTTCTCTCTGCAGAGGGTTAAGAAGTTGTTGTGTACTAGAAGGCCATATTAAGTTGCTCCTTTACCTTCTCCTTTCCTAAGCAGATCAGCTCACTCATAGGGATTATTTCCTATTCCACTGCTCATTTATCTTTTCCTTCTGTGAACTCTCCCTCGTTTCTTTACATACTTTAAAAAGCAGAGAAATCAAATCAAAACATTTAAGGGGAAGCATGACAGAGCAGAGAGGGCACTGGGCTCTCCGCTAACTCCTCATCCTCGCTAAGTTTGGGTTTCCTTGTCTGCAAAACGAGGTTGGCCCAGAAAATCTCTAAGGTTTCTTCCTATTCAAACATTCTCAAGTTCCTAATAATCTAATTTTAGCCTTAAATAACGCCTAGAACTGGAGTGAGATTCAAGTATCAGTTCTTGTTGCTGAAACACTTCTAATGGTTATAAGGACATTTCTGGACCTCGTTTCACAGCAATGAATACTGCAACAAACATAATCAAATTCTTTTGGATGACTAAGTGCCTTATGGTACACAAGAGTTATTACTCTAAATGTCATTTTCCACTAAAGAAAATGCAGGAGGGTTGAGCTGAAAATACCCTGTCCCCATCACGTATCTTGGAAGATACTTCAGTAATAAAATTTTTAGCATCAACTTTTAGTATCCAAGAAAAGAAATAAATCAAGGTAGGGGATATGCTCCTGTAACAGGGTTGTTTTTTGGTATATAAGAAGCTGGTGGACACATGATAATTTGCTTCTTGTTTTCCTTTCCCTTCATCCCTGGCTGCTGATTGGTAACAATTATCTTCTGAAGTAATAAATTTTTGATATCTCCACTCTAAATTACTACATAAAGTATTCAGTCGGTAAACTAAATTTATGAAGCATTCATTTATAAATAAACTTATTAAGCACCTACTATGTGCCAGGCACTGGGTATAAAAAAAAGAGACAAAAGACAGTCCCTCCCCTCAAGTAGCTTACAATTTAACACGGGAAGATAACAAAGTACTACGTACAAACAAGCTGCTTCTTCTTCTTCAGTTATTTCAATCTATACCACTCTTCATGACCCCATAGGGGGTTTTCTTGGCAAAGATACTGGAGTGGCTTGCCACTTCCTTCCTTTACATCCTTTACATATGAGGTAAACTGAGGCAAACAGGGTTAAGTGACTTGCCCAGGGTTACAAAGTTACTAAGTATCTGAGGGCAAATCAGTCTTCCTGACTAGAGGCCTGGCACCCTACACACAGGAAATAATTAAGAAAGGGAAAACACCAGAATTAAGAGGGGTTGGGGAAGAGCTGTTATAGAAGATGGGATTTTAGTTAGGGCTTAAAGGAAGCCTGAGAAGCCAATAGGCAGAAAGTAGGAGGGGAAGCATTCCAGGCATGGGGGAACAGTCAGAAAAAATGCCCAGAGTCAAAAGATGAAAGCATCTTGCTTATGGAACAGCCAGGAGGCCAGTGCTACTGGATCAAGGTCTATACAGCAGGGAATAAAGTGTAAGAAGACTGGAAAGGTAGGAGGGAGTTAGGCTGGCCCTAGAAAGGCTTTGAACACAAAACAGGATTTTGTATTTGGTCCCATAAGCAATAAGGAACCACTGGAGTTTATCAAGTAGAGGGTGGGGTGACCTGGTCATACCTGCATTTTAGAACAATCACTTTAGCAGCTGAATGGAGAATGGACTGGAGTGGGGAGAGACTTGAGACTGGCAGACCCCACCGCAGGCTACTGAGGTAATCCAGGCATGAGGTCATAAAGGCCTGAACAAGAGGGATTGCAGTGTCAGAGAAGAGAAGGGGGTGTATTCAAGAGATCTGCAAAGATGGAGTCAACAGACCTTGGCAATAATTTCAATACGGAGGATGAGAGATAGTGAAAAACACAAGATGATTCATAGGTTGCAAGCCTGAGGAACTGGGGGGATGGCACTGTCCTCTACAGTAATAGAGATCACAAGAACGGGAAAGATAGTTATTTTTGGCATGCAAGATGTCTACTAGTCATCCAGTTGGAGATGTCTGAAAGGCAGCTGGAGATGGGAGATTGGAGATCTGCAGAGAGAAAGGGAAGAAAGAAGTGCTTTGCCTGTGGCATATTTATTTCTTTGGAAACAAGTGCAATCAACCCATCAACAAAATTTATTAAACACCTACTGTGTACCAAGCATTGTGCTAGACAGGAGAGATACAAAGACACAAATAGCTGCTCTCTCAAGGAACAGCTGGGTGGCACAGTGGAGAGAGTTTGGACCTGAAGTCAAGAAGACTACATTCTAATCCTGACTCAGACATGGACTAGCTATGTGACCCTGGTCTCGTCACTGAACCTTTGTCTGCCTCAGTTTCCTCAGTTGTAAAATGGGGACAAGAGCACCTGCCTCCCAAGGTTGCTATGAAGATCAAATGAGATGGTATTTGTAAATCTTTTTATCAAACCTTAAAGTGCCATAGAAGTGCTAACTGTGGTCATGGAGGGACACAACCTGTATTAATATAAGCACAGACAAAACACCAGGCAGTTTGGGGGGAGGATCCAGCATCTGGGGAGGATCAGGAGGTGGCACCTGAGATAGGCTTTGAAGGAAACCAGGTATTCTACAAGGCAGAGGTGGAAGGGTGTACCCTGGGTACAGCGGCTGTACCACAGGCCTGCAATGTCACGTGTGAGGCATAGGAAGAAGGCCATCTTGGCGAGACCAAGTCGTGTGTGAATGTATCCTGTGCCTGAAAAGACAGATTGGAGCCAGGCCATACAGGGCTTTAAATACTAAACAGGGAAGTGTGTATCTTATCCTCCAGTCTGTACTTAACACAATAACTATTTCATGGGGAAGGGATGGCCCAGCATTGCCAAGAAAAGCATCAACAACCCTTGGTAACCAGGTCTAGCCTCCTTTGTTAACTTCAGAGAGGCTGATAAAGGCAACTTAGCAAGAGCCTCTGGCCATTACTAGCGAGGAATCACTAATTCCAATCCAAGAAGGTGTCTCAGAGGTCACCAGCTCCCTTAGGCTGGACCATTTCCCTCTTTTCTCGATTCTGACATGACACAAAAAGACCTTTTTGTCACAGAACAGCAAAATCAAATAGCGTTTTCATTTAAAAGGAATGCTAGGCTGAAGAGATCCACAGCAATCCAAGAGCCATCCCTCTGAAGTCTTTGGACACTGTTATTTTCAAGATAATAAGAGATGCCCAGCAAGCAGGCTATGCCCTGAGCTTGGCATAACCACAATCCTTTGTGCTCACTCTCTGGCAAAAATCACATAATTATTGTATCGCTCTGACCAGCACCAGGTATTCTGAGCTTGGACAAGCACTAGACAAGCTCAGACAAGTACCCTTGTTCCAGTCATGAAGTCCTGCTATGAATCAAACTTGTGTCATTGCTTCTGTTACCCCTCATTGTCAGGGCTACAGCTCACGGTGGAGCCAGAGGTGTAAGTAGTGAGATCTCCCCACACTGCCTCAGGTCCTCCCACTAGGAGCAGGGCCCTGGCTCGTGTGTCTAATCTGCCTCCCCGCTTATAAGCCATTTCCTTCACTTTGAAATTAAACTTCTGTTTGATTTCTGACTCTCCTGTCTCGACCTGCTCCGTTCAGCTCTGGGCATCCTTGGTCAGCAAGCAGTTTGGTCCAGGTGACGCTATCAAAGCAAAAACAGATTAATGCCAAACCAGTGAAGCCATAGAAAGAGACCAGTGTAACTCACAATAACAGGATCACCTATTTCTGTCTCCCATCCCACCAGACTAAAATTAGACATCATTTTCCTAGCTATATGACAAGGAATGTTACTAACATATTCTTGCTAACATAGTCCATATAGTAAGATCATTATCTGTCTAATAAAAGTAGGGAAAAAATCAAAATGAGACTTCCACTCATGCTTGCCTCTTCATCCTAACTGCACTCAGCTCTGCTTTGAGCCCAGCCCTGCAGCTACCATGCAGGAGAGTGAACCCTGCGAGAAGAGGTTCTCCCTTTCCATCCCACCACCATCAACCAGGCAAGCAAGAACAGGTAAAGCAGCAGAGTGCCCTGAGAAAGAGAGAGGGAGCAACCCATGCCAAGAGGATCGAACCGCCTCCAACCCCTATAAAGACAACCAAGGATGCTGTGCACAAGCTCTCCTGCCCTGGGCCCTGCTTCCTAGTCCCACAGTCGTCTTCCAAAGAAGCACCCTGAAACCCTGGCAGATGCCTTTGTAGATGCTTCAGCCACAGCTACTAAAGAACCAAACCACAAAGTCCTCCATGCCAAAGTCTTTGGTAAATCAAATGGTTCCTGACACTAAGGATGTATGGCCATCCACTTTGCTAGGGTTAGGGTTACATGTATATTAAATCTCAAAAGTTAAGGCACTACTTAATCTTATTTAAAAAATAACTCACAGTGAGATACTGGAAGAGACAGATTATTTCTACATCTAATGATGAAAAAAACCAAGATGATTCTGGATCACAGACTCTGACCCAGAAGGCCATCAAATTCAACCCCCTCATTTTACAGGTGAGGAAAGAAAGGCACAGAGAGGTTAATTAAATAACTTGCTCAGGGTCCCACAGCTAGTAAGTGTCTGAGGCAGGATTTGAACCCATATCCTCCTGACTCCAAGTCCAGCATTCTATTCACTACATCATGCTGCCTCTTCAGGACAAAGTCTAAGTCATAGTAATTACCAATAAGTATAAGCAGAAAAAAAACTGGGACCAAAAAGACAATAAATTGAAAAAACAACTTTGGAAATTATCTTTTATAAAATTCAGAAAAAGCATTCCCTTTAGGTTTTCCAAATGGACATACACACACACACCACACACACACACACACACAATTCTAAAAAGTAGTGCTAAATTTTAGTCTGTACAAGATCAGCCTTGAAGCTACACAAACAATAACGGTTACTACGACATAAGTCATAAATGCCAAGCTTAATATCACTAGATCAGGAATATATTTAATTCTACCACCAGGCACACAAGAAGTTATCTAGTATGACCCACAAGAAAAATGTAGATCATAAATCTCTCTGAAAAGATCAAGAAGATTCATTCTAATATATAATTTTAAAAATTAGTTTTTGCAAAATTATTCTATTTTGTACAAGATTTTTAAAGGTAGTTTACGTCTGAAAATCTCATTAAGAAGTTATTTTTAAGGCTATATGATTTATTCTACAGTTCTCTGACCTTGTTAGGTTTTGTGTCTTTTTCATCAGGGTCCTCTATTTCACAGCAAGGGTTAAACTCAGAAAACAATGGGAATGTGTTGATATTTGGCCTACATGATTTGGAGAAAGCACCCATCAAACTATCCATGCTTCGAAGAGAAGTAATCACATGTGGGGGGAGGGCTGGATCCATCATTAATTCTGTCACCATTTGGCGAGCCTCATTTAGCATCGAAAGATCAACATCAGTTCCTCGTGAAGCACTCTAAAAAAGAGAAAAATGCTTAAAATTATATTAATTCTTTAATTTTATTACAGAGAAAATTTCAAATTAATAAAAGAATTTTCAATGATAAACCACAGATTATGCAGTAAAATCTCATTAAATTAGATCACATTAAAATGCATATTTTCTATAATTCTGATGTGGTACACATTATTCTTAGTGATTGAAAAGTCTGGGGGAAAATGTCATAACTCAAGATTTCATTCATATAAGCTCTAATGTAATTAGAGTAAATTAGGGTAAAATGTAATTAAAAATTTCATCTCAAACTGAAGCACAAATCCTATCTATGACATGTCTGAAAAATGATTATACATTCTAGATCAAGAACTTAATACATTCAAAAACGGTTCGTTCCATTTGTGGGTTAAACTAGCTAAAGATACATCACCTAAGTCATACTCATAACAGGGTTTACCACTTCCCATTTGATAATTTATGACGAGTATAAATTAAGATTTCTGAATCTTAAATTCAGAATTCACAATAACCCAATATAAAAGTGATAGGGTTTTAATCTTTACCAATTAAGAATGAATATAAAATGAAAAAGGGACAAGCTAAAAGATTATCATTCATTTAAATGAAAAGTTGAGAAAATAGTCTTTAGCCTCAGAATCTAGCAGTCTGTCTGAATTAATCCATAAAAAGATACTGATAACAGCAGCTAGGTGGCGCAGTGAATAGAACACTGGCCCTGGAGTCAGGTGGACCTGAGTTCAAATCCAGCCTCAGACACATAACACTTACTAGCTGTGTGACTCTGGGCAAGTCACTTAACCCCAACTGCCTCAAAAAAAAAAAAGATACTGACAGATGCATCCATTTATCTTAAGAAAATTCAGTTTTGTGGAAAATTTTTAAAAAACAGTGTTCACAATTCAAAGTTCATTACGTGGTTTCAATAAAGTCAAAGCCAATAAAAATTAAGCAGACTGCAAGATGGCAACATATTGAAACCTCATAAATCTCAGATATAACATTGCCTGCAGAACAAAATGTCCAGCATGCTTTGACAGAGAAATAGCAATAGGATAGATATGGGCTCAGAATGAACAGATGATTGTAATCAATATGAAAATACAACTAGAGAATGGATGAGTAACCACTATTTCGATAACTATATTAAAACCATACCAAGAGAAGGACAGTAAAGCTGAAATAGAAATGAGGTGCTCAAGTTAGTTTATTGTTCTGGCTAACTGAGAAATTCAAAAACTCTGCTATAAGAAATAGATTTAAAATGCATTGTTAGAATAGACTTTCCTCCCTTCCTTGGTCAGGAACACACCACATGTAATGGAATTCATCTTTGCTGACTTACTTTCACCATCATTTCCCATGCTGATTATCACTAGAGGGCCCTGTATGACAAGTTCAGATGCTGCAGCCCTGACATTACTCTCTCAGCAGAAATCCAGATCACAATCCCTCTTTCTGGGAAGATTTTAAGGCAAAAAGTGCTGGAAGAGTTTCGGGAGTAAATAGTTTATCAAAATTTCAGAGTGACACTGATTAATGTTAATAACTTACTCTGGAAACCAACAGCCTGGGGTAGAGCTAGATGTGAGTGTAATGAGTAATTGATAATATTGTCACTTCAGAACCATCTAAGCTTCTCTATCTACTGACCTCATCTTTCCTTCTTCCTCTCTCTCCTTAGTACCTTTCTCCTACCATCTGCTTAAGTCTCCTATTTTATGAGGGCTGTTTCTCCTGATGGTCTTTTTCTCCTCTTTCCCTTTTACTCCCAACTTCTCCTTCTTCCTTTTATGTCTGTCTCTCTTTCTTCCTCTCCCCTTATGACTCTTTCCTTTCCCTGTCCCATCTTTTTACTCCAAAGGTTCTTCTTTAGGTACTTTCTCCATCAAACAAGCCAGTAGCCTCTCTGTGGCTAGATAAGCTGTCCTAGGATGACAGACTCAAAATCTGCCTCCAGAACAGTACTAGAAACCTACCTTTCCAATTTTATGGGAATTGCCAGAGGCTGAACTCTGTAGGCATAGGTTCTAAGAACCCAAAGTCACCCCTACACTAAGATAAGGATTCAGAATAAAGATTTTAAAAGCCCAAATATATTTGTAAAGGGGAAATTCCATCTCTTTCTCCCCTATCCCCATCAGAAATGCTGCAGCAATTAATGGAGAGATGTCACATTCCCTAGATGTTAGGGTGGGGCTTGGAAACTCTACATCAACATTCTACCTCCTACACGCTAGAAATGTACCTAGAACTAGAACTAGCTTTTCCTTTTGAACCAGGCTGTGTCTACTCAGCACTCCCTATTCCCTATCATGGCTCTTGAACTTATCTCCCAGCCTTCTGGTTACCTACCATCTGTCATCTAGGTACATGTCTAATCTCAACTCCTCCCTTCAGTGCAAACTTTTCAGTGCAAAGTGGTCCCCCTTTTCTCTCTATCCCCAAATTAGCTGTTTCAAACGCTTCTTTTCCCTTGATTCCCTCTATACCATCTCCTTCCCTTTCAGTAGAGGCCCTTTCCTACTTTACTGAAGCAATCAAAATCTATAAGTAAGCTCCCTTCTCTCCTCTACTCCAACCCTCAATCTCTTTCCTTGCTCTAGCCTTTGAGAAACACAGGACCTTTCTTTCCAAGACTAATCTCCTTATTTCCCCATTTTCACTCTCTGTTTATTCCCTGATGCCTACAAATATGTTCAGATCTTCTCTAGTCTTAAAAAGTTTTCCTTTAGCCTTATTGTCTTCTCAAGATGTCTTCCTATACCTCTTCTCCCTTTCCCAGTCAATTCCTAGAAAGGCGATCTAAACTCATCTCCATTTTCTCACTTCTCAACCCCTTGCAGCATGACTCCTTACTGGAATACCATGCTAAAAGAGCTCTTCCAGAGATTACCAACTATTTCACAACTGCTAAATCTGATGGCCTTTTCTCAGCACTCATCATTCTTAATCTCTCAGCAGTTCTGGATACTATTAACAAACCTTCTTCCCAGATACCCTTTACTCCCTAGCTTTAAAATTATCTCCTCTACACAGATGATCCTATATATATATATATATATATATATATACATATATATATATATATCTCCAACTATAGTCTCTATCCTGAACTATAGTCCTACACTGTCACATTAACTGCCTTTTGGACATCTCATACTGGATGTTCTACAGACATCTCAAATTCAGCATGTCCAAAAGTGAACTCATTATCTTTCTGCAAAACCTGCCCCTCCTCTTCCAAAATTCCCTATTGTTATCAAGGGCACCATCACCCTCCAAGTCACCTAGGCCATCAACCTTGAGGTCATCCTTAAATTCTCATTTACACTCACCCCACATATTCAATCAGTTGCCAAGTCTTGTCTTTTCTACCTTCCCATTTCTCATATACACCCCTTTATCCCCTTTCACACAGCCACTACCCTGGTACAGGCCTTCTCTCAAGCACATTATTGGAATAGCCTTCTAACTGGTAGCTCTGCCTCAAGTCTCTCCCCAGTCCAATTCATCCTCCATTCAGCTGCCAAAGTGATTTTTCTAAAGTATAGGTCTGACCATGTCACTTTCTTGTTCTATAAATTCCTCCCTTTTTCTTCCAGGACCAAATAGATAAAGTTCTCTGTTTGGCATTTAAAGATCTCGTTGAGATAACACATGTAAAGTGCTTTAACCACCTTAAAGAATTACATAAATGCAAGCTATTGTTACGACTGTTATTATCATCATCATCACCAATAATAACCTGGCCCTGTCCTACCTCTCCAGTCTTCTTATACTTCACTGTCTTCTACAAAATCTACAATCCAGCCTTACCCGTCTTTGTCCCCTTCTTCAGTCATGACACTCCATCTCTTATCTCCACGTCTTTGCACTGGCTGTCCCCCATGCCCAGGATGCCCTCCCTTCTCACTTCTGCCCTTCAGTCTCCTGGCTTACTCCAAGATTCAGTTCAAATTCCACCTTCTTTAGGAGGCATTTTCCAGGCTACCTCCCATCCCGGGTGCTCCAGTTTTCCCTTCTAAGATTATCTTCCATCTACTCGCAGGTCTTCTACACTCCTACTTATCTCCCCGTTCTCTCTCTCCTTAGAAGGTGAGCTGCTTGAAGACAGGAACTGTTTTGACCTCTCCTTGCATTGTCGGCCCTTTGCACCGTTCTTTGAACATAGCAACTGCTTGATAAATGTCTGTTGGATGGCTGCCAGTAATCTCTCCTGATTCTCCTCCTACCTATCTAACAACTCCTTTTAGATTCCCTTTGCTGAACCCATCATCCACTTCTTGCTCCCTAAATGCACACTTTCCCCAAGGAAAGTCCTTGGCCCTCTTTCCCTTCTCTCTCTATACTGTCTCCAATAGGTTCAATTACTGTCTCTAGACAGACATTTCCAAGTTTCTATATTCAATCTTGATCTCTCTCCTGAACTTTAGTTTCACATTTCCAGCTAGTCCCACTGACATTTTGGATGCAACCTATCCAAAATACAATTATCTTTCCTTCCCCCAAAAAAACCTTGCCCTTCCTTCAAATTTTCGCATTTCTGCTGAAGGTACCCCTATCCTTTCAGTTGTCCAGGGCTACTACTTGAAATCACTTTCCGCTCCTCCCCCTCTCTCAAACTGCGGACCACGCCAGCTGGGGAGCCTGGTTACTTGTTCTTCTCCATTCACACAGTCACCATTCCAGGTGGGTCCCTCATCACTTCCTACCCGGACAACTACAATATCCTCTTAACTCATCCTCCTTCCACAGTCTCGCCTCCCTAATGTCCATCCTTGTCTCTGCTGCCAAAATAATCTTCCTCCAGCATGGGTATGACCATTTCACTCTCCAGCTCAGAAAGAACGAGTGGACTCCTATCAGCTCAAAAAGAAAACACAAACTCCCCAGCCCTGCACTTCAAGCTTGCTCCACGTTTATTCTGCTTTACTCTTCATCACATATTCAACTCGAGCTGACTGAGCTACTTACTCTTCCTCACACAATATCGTATCTTCTGGCTCTCCAGCATGCCTGGAATAAATTCCCTTTCTTAGCTAAGCCTCTGCAAATTCCTAGCTGCCTTTAACCTTCTCTGTGTTAGTAATTTCTTCCTCCTCAAATTTTATTTTATTTACATATCCATTTTTCATGTATCTTCCAGGAGAATATAAGCTCCTCAAAGGCAGTTACTGTTGATTTATTTTTGTCTTTGTATTCATGGTGCCTTTGCACATAATGGGCACATAACACATATTTATGGAACTGTAACCTCATTCCACAAGCTGCTGCAATAACAATCTATTCCATGACCCTTTCTACTACAGTCTGCTCCTCTTCTAGGCACTTTTAGTGTATCTTAGGAGCTTTGTTATACCTCAGCCTAGCTGGCATCATCAAACCTGTCCTACAATACCCTCTTCTCCAAACCTGCCTACTAACCTCCTCCCCGTCCTCCACTGAGAGCCCAAACTGCCACCAAGTTTCCCCGAGTATTCACCAAGGTCACAAACTTGGCCTTCCTTGATTCCAACTTCCAAGCTTAAAGAGTTTCTATTTTCTCTGAACTCTACCTAGCAGGACTCTTTCACGTGGCACATGCTAGTTGCTACTGTAGTAATTTATGTATGTGTTTTAGCTTCTCTCCTAGATCATAAAGTGGAGTGGGGAAAAGGGGAGAAGGAGAGCTGGCAAATCTAATTTATTTTCCTATCTCTTTCAGTGCTGACAGTGTTTTATATATAATTGGTAATTGAATACATGACTCAAAAATACTTCAGTATTTGTTGTATTAATAATGGATAAAGTTTTGTGCTTCTTTTTCTTGATTTTAAAAACAAAGGGAATTAATTTTTAAGTGCTCTAAATTGATTTTTTTTCTCAGTCAACAATCCTCAATTTTAAAAAATGGGTCCTTATACTAATTTGGGTTGAAGCCTAAGCTAAGCTCAGGTAATCCCATGACAACTGCTTGTTTTTAAACCACAGAACCACAGAATTTTAGAATTGGAAAAGACCTCAGTAGCCATCTCATCTAACTTACACCCAAAAAGAAATCCCCACTACAACATACCCGACAAGAGGTCATCCAGCCTCTTGCTTGAAGAATTATTTTTAAATGAGCTTTTTGGGGGGGTCACTTGCCTCTTTATCCTACAAGTGGAATTCAGAAAAAAGATCCATTTAATTGCAGGTTCTAATTCATTATATTCCAGATTATCAAGTTCTTACTATGGGAAGTTTTGATTCTAAATTTAAGCGTTTCTTTTAAGTTTTCACAAACATCACTCTTCCTTCATGCTCATGCATGCACTCACCTGATAATGGGGTTTAGACCACTGCTTCAAGTCCCAATCCCAAAGAATCATCTGAAAAAAAAAAAGAAATTTCATTTAAAAATTAACAGAAATGAAAAGGCTGTAAAGGCAAAGTTTAGCTTTTTCAGCTCTAGTTATTTTTAAAAAAAATATGGAATCAAAAAGAAGTAGAGGCAAAATTATTTTCAAACAATACTTCATTAATCCACATCAGGGAAGAGGCCATGGGTTCCCCACCCCTGATCCAAATATTAGTAACTGAATAAGTGAAGAGAATTACAGAAAAAGCAAACAAATTACCAAACTGCATAGCAGGTACTGTCTGGGAAGCATTAATAGTATAAAAGCAAAACTCATAGTATTGTTATAAATAAACAAAAAATCATCACCCATCACTCACCCAGCCAGTGAACATTTGATGCCAGTGGGGGGGCGCTGCTTCCCGAGGATCCCTAAGGTGCTGCTATAAAAAGCAGTCCTCACCTAAATCAGGCCTATTTCCTGTGGTCAGATCGGGCATAACTGAGTCACCTTCTCAAAGCTGCTTTCATCCCTACTCCGTGCACAGTTAATTCTTGATTCTCCACACATGAAGGATTTATGAAAACTCTTCCATCCTCAGCTGCCCCAAATATGCTTACAAACCTGCTTTCCATCCTATTCAGTCAATGTACACTTAGGGAAGGAGGAAGAGCCTCAGAGAATTTCATATTTTTGTGGCCCACTTTTTTGGAACATATATCTCTTCCATAAAGCAAGACTGAATTGCCAAAGTGATAGAACTTTGCAAGAACTTGCAGTTAGGAAGACCCTGGTTCAAATCTCAACTCTGACCCAGTTACTAGTTGTGTGAGCAAGGGCAAATCATTTAACCTATCTGAGCCACAGGCAATTCTCTAAGAGTCTGAATTATGGATGGACGGTGATACGCCTTAGCAAAAGGAATTCCCAGACTGTGGCAGAAATCATAGATCCTTGACATACTGGCATAAATAGTAGCCACATCTCTTCCTGAATTCACTAGAACAGGACAGAACAGTGCTGCTAGAAAGGGCCTAGAAATCATCTAGTCCAGTGGTGGCAAACTCAAATAGAAAAAGGGACTAATAAGTCATACATAAGGATCCTGACAACTGCTTACTGACTTGTATTTTGTTAACTATTGCCCAATTACATTTTAATCTGATTCTGAGCTGCCTGTACAGTGTGGTCTGGGGTAGTGTTTGGCCCCTGGAGCTGGGCCAATCCCCTCCTTTTACATATGAGAGGTAACATAATTTGCCAACAGCACAGAACTCACAATTTACAAAATGTAGGATCCAAAGTAGGTCTTCTCTCCTTAAGTCTGTGGTTTTTTCTACATCATACTATCTCTTGGTATTAATTTAATGTGTTCTGTAATATTCTAATATCATTATGAACCATGATTAACACAGTAAGGGAAGGTTGTGGGGTGAATGAAACACTCTAATGCAAAGTATATGTAGCATATGTTAAATAGAGCATAAATTGTCTGATTTTTGCAAGATAAATTGGTTCTAAGAAATTCCATTTTTCTGTCATTGCTCCTTTCTATTTCAATTCAGAATGTTAGATAAGGTCCACAAAGACAGGGCCCAGATAGGTCTCAATTTGGATGGGAATCTCAAGTGGCAAGTCCAGTGCTCTGCACAGAGAAGGCCCTAAATGAACAGCTGTAAAATGGACCCGAATTTGCTACATTTTTCTAAAGAGGCTGCCATTCAGGCCTTTTTCTTTTTGTCTTTAACGTTATAAAAAATGAAAAGGGGGGAAGAGTTGCTTAAATGAAACATAAGAAGTCTTTATCAGCTTCAAAGTGAAATTCAACCATAAAGTATTTACCCTTGGGTAAAATTGTGGTAATTCTTTCTCACCTGAATTATTCCTTAACTTCTCTACTGAACCCTGACAACTAAAACATCAACAATATGGCCAACCCATACAGCTCCTCGAAGCAAGCCCAGATGTTTGTGTATGAAAAGCATTCTGAATGGTGGTGTATCATGAAGTACTAGGCCTTATGTCAGGTGCCAGGGATAAATAGCAAAGATAAAAAGGAAACCAGTCCCTATTCTCAAAAAACTTACACTCTACTTAGAGGAAACACATGTATGGGTAAATATATACAAAATATATTCAAAGGAGATACAAAGGAGAGCATGAACAACTGGGAAAGAGAGGTCTTCTGGTAGTGGGTTGTAAGAGAGATGAAAAAGAAAGAAAAATTATCAAAAAATATCAAAAATATTTAAAAAATCAAAAAATATATCAAAAAGGAAAAAATCATAAAAATGTTCAGAAAAAACAGAAACAACTTTAGAAGGAGATATAAACAGGACCATTTGATCACTACTGTACTAAATTTAACATACACTTAAAAACTGATTGTATTAACAGTTTATGATTTCATATAAAATCATCTCTTTTGTTCTTGGTATACCAAAATGTGTATCGATTAAATTCATAATGAAAAAAGAAAATTTAAATTTAAAAAAGTTCCCTAGGGTTGGTGGCACCCCTAAGCTATGCTCTGGAAGAAGCTAGGAATTCTACTAGGTGGACATGAGGGGAGAAGGTATTCCAGGCATGAGGGAGAGTCCAGATGAAGGCACAGGTGCAGCAGACAGAATGGCACAGGTGCAGCAGACAGAATGTCACATGCGGGAAACAGGCAAGTTTGGCTGGGACACAGATCATGGCAGGAAAGTTAACGTGAGATCAGCTGAGAAAGACTGATTGCAGCCCAATACCAAATGGTTTTAAATGACAGGAGTTTAGTATATCTCATTTTAAAGACATGGGGAGAGCCATTGGAGTTTACTGAGCAGGTAAATTACACAGACAAATTTGTGTTTTAGGACCATCAATTCAGCATCTGTATGAAGGATGAAATAGAAAGAGCAGACTAGAGGCAGGGGGACCAAATTAGGAGGCTACTCTAATAGCCCAGGTGCCAGGTAATGAGGAACTGACGGCCATGGTAAGAAGAGTAAAAGAAGTAAGAGATGGTGCTGAGGTAAAAGTCAGTAAGGCTTGGCAACTGACTGAATGGGGCAAATGAAGAAATGAGGATTAATCTAAGATTTCAAACCTGAGTAATGGAAAGGATGGTGGTGCCCTCAATAGAAACAGGCAAGTTAGGAAGAGGGATGAATTTTGAAGCAGGATAATGAGTTCTATTTTGCATGTCCATCGATCAATCAGCAAGCATCTTTTAAGTCGCTACTATATGCCATGAACTGCATTCAAAATTTGGTTCTTCATGTGTGACACTACTTTTAAAAATATAATTACTTTTAATGGTGTATGATATTTACCTTCAGAAAAAGGTGGCAATAAAAATTCCCTGAGAAAAGTGAATCAAATTGTTAGAGCTTTGTTAAGTGAATTTTTACAGTACAAAGAAGTATACTGTGAAACATCTGGAAAGTAACTCAAGGATTAGAAGTAGGCCAGAGCCAGACCTCTTGTGGTAGATTTTTTTTAGAGTCTAAAGACAGTACACATGGCTCTTATGATAGTGGTGCTATAAACCCTACCTATGCATAGTATTGGACTTTATCTTTTAATTCTCATATAATTGGACATTAGACACTGTGACCTCAGAAAAGTCATTTAACTTCTCTATGAGACTCTGCTTCATCTGTAAAATGAAAGAGTTAAAAAAGATGCTATCTAAGGCCTTCCAACTCTGATTCTACATTTCTAAATGTCAATGTATGTCCAGTCATCAATATTAAAACCAGCAGGTACATCTAGTATCTGAACCTAGACTTGGCCCCCACACTGTCTGCCCACATCCCATGCCAGGGGTTCCTCAGGTGCTCTGTGCTTGACTCTCAAAAGCCTACTCTCTATTCTGAACTGGGACAGACACGTGGCTCAAGGAATCTTGTGTACCACGGGACGATCACTGGCACTGTTCTGTTCAACATTTGTACCAAAGACTTCAAAGTACAGATGACTGCTTATTAGATTTTCAGATGACAGGAAGCTGGAAGAGGCAGTTAACATATGCGATGACAGAATCAGAATCCAAAAAGGATCTCAACAGGTTGGAACAGGAGCCTATACCTAATGAGATGAAATTTAACAGGGCTAAACGTAAAGTCCTGCACTTGTTTTGCAAAAAATCAACTAGACAAGCACAGACTGAGAAAGATATGGAAAGCAGATCTTTCACATGTAAAATCCCTACAAGTTCAATATGGCCCAACAACATGATGCTGTCAACCAAAAAGACTAATATGATATTGGGCTGCATTTACTGAAGTAAACTGTCCAAACCAATGGAGGTGATAGTCACAATAGACACTGTCCCCTCCCTAGTCAAACTACATTTCAGTAACATGTTCAGTCCTGGGAGTCACATTTTGAGAGGGTCAGTGCCAAGCTGAGGCCAGGTTATTCCCAGAGAAAGGTAGTCAAGATGACAAGGAGACCAGAAACCACACAGAGTTTGTTGAAAGGGGAATGTTTAACCAAAGTAAGATAAAACTAGAGGGGAAAGACAGTAGCTACTATCACGTATCTGAATGGCTATCCGAAGGAAGAAAAAGGATAAGACTAGTTTTGCTTAAAATAGGTTGGATCATCAGGAAGTGATCTTTCTATCACTAGAAGTGATCAAGCAGAAACTGTACAACTATCAGAATGCTGCTCTAAATAGTTGTGCTTCAGGTAGAAGTTGTACTAGAGGTTCACTAAGGTCCTGTACCACTGTTAAGATTCTAGGTCTCATCTTCTCCAAGAAGCCCTTCCTGGTCCTTAATCTTGGAACCTTCCTACTGAGTAGGCAATCTCCAATTTATCCTGCATATATCTAGCTTGCACACACAGTTGATTCCTCTATGTAATTGGGAGTTCCTTAAGAGCCATGGATTATTTTCTGTCTTTCCTTGAATCTCCAGGATAAAATGTATCACAGTGCCTGGCACATTGTAGGTACTTGAATGCCTGTTGATTTGATTTGACTCTGGGACACTGAATACAGGGCCAGGGTCAGAAATCATATTCTTTTCCAAAGGTTGTGCTATTCTGAAAGTTTTACTTGCATTTTTCAAGAAATAAACAGGGTGGAAATGACTAATTATGTTTCCAGAACAGTCTCAGGTCTACAATTAGAATTTGCTGCCATCAACTGGCCAAAGGTAGTCAAGGCAGTCTAGGCTGGAAAGTCACCCTCAGCACCTCCAGCCTACAGTTAGCTCTCACAGCTCCTTTCTCACAAACCTGCTCTAGAGAACAAAACTGGAAAAATAGACCAGATACTCAAAGGGTATTTTTTGGATACCAAGAACAACGTAGAATGTTTGTGAAATAGAGGGATAACAGAATTGTAGAATTTTAGAACTGGAAAAGACCTTAAATATCATCCAACCCAACTCACTTCATTTTACAAAAAGAACACTGAGGCTGACAGAAGAAAGGACTAGCCCAAGGCCACACAGCAAGTCATCAGCAATCTAAAACTAGAACTCACTAGGCTCATGACACATCCTCAACACCACACTATGCCTTTTCCCCTAGAGCAGCTACTCCTCCACTCAAGTTCAATAATTAGATGACAGTGACTATAAGAAATGTATTTGCTCAAGAAAACAACCAGATGTTGCTTACAAATGACATAAAAACTGGAAGAAGGCCATCCTGTAAGGCATAAGAGAGTCTTTAAAAGGAATATTAAATGTGAAGTATTAGAGATCAGTACAAATTATAAAAGCACAAAATTAATTCTAAAAGTTGATTATCAGTTAAGTAGGCATAAGTCAAAGAACAATACCAAAAACCAGTCTCGGAAAACTACCACTTCAAGAAGAGACAACATTGCAATACGTGGCACATTTTCAGAACTTCCCAAAGAAGAAGCACTACAGCCTGTTTATGAATTAAAGCAAAAAAAAAGATAACTAGAATATACAGCCTAAATAAAAATTATAACGTAATCTATTTGCCACAGGATATCAAGGTGTCCATTTCATGAAGATACTTAATCCCAATAGGATCCACAAGATGTTGCCATATGACATTGTATACCGAGCCACAAGCTCTCCTAAGCCTTAATTTTCAGGAAGATAAGTGTTACAGACTGGACTGTGAGAATTTTCCAGTTTTTCCTGCAGGTGTGAAAAGTATTGTCAGTTATAAGACTACTATAAAAATTTAAGTCTCTGAAGTGTTATTTTTAAAATACATAAAATCTGAAAATGCCTTAACTCTATTACAGGTACTACTGATTTAATGGAAATCTGCTATATCTTCCTGTTACCAAAATGCTGATACTTTGGTATGAAAATTTAAAGCTCATTACATTAATAGCAAAGACTGAGCATTGATTTTCCCTTTAATATTCTGTGATTCTCTTGAAGTTCAGCCCCCAAAGAATGATAGAACTAGAAGAGTCTTTATGGGTAATCTAATCCAATCTTCTCATTTTACAAGCAATATGCTTTATTGTCTACTGCAGCAGGGTGAGATCCTCTTATGTGAGTATTCAGGTATGCATTCCCCATGTTTCCATAGTTGCTGGTGTAACAGGGTGTTGGTGCATGCCCAAATCACCTAACATGGAAGGACCAGTTTCTGGGAGAAGACATTTTGTATTCCCCTACAACGTGGATGGCAGTAGCCTCTTTCTAACTGCTATTTAGCCAGAACAGGCTGCATCTTTAAAAACTATCAAACTAAGACACAAGTTCTTTTTCCCCTTGTGCCCTTTTCCCCCTTTCCCCAGTCAATGTCCAGAGAGGATGAAAGTCAAGGTTCACCCAGAGCAGGGCACCATGAACTTAACCAGTGAAGGAGAAGGAAGGGTTATTCCCCACCCCATCCCTCAAGACCCAAGAAATTGGCCTGGGGTTTCTGTTTGGTCTGTTCTATTTATAATCGTCTCAGTTCTACGTACAGGTAATAATCCCCACCAGAACTGGAATTGAGCCATAGTGACGCTGGAGCCAGACGCACAGCCAGCCAGTCTAGCAGGGAAGTCCTGAGAAGCTAAGATGCCTAAGACTCAAGCCTAAGAGGGCCTTGGACTTGGAACTTGGGACTATGTAATTTAGGAAACATGCTAAACTATAAATCTAATCCCCTTCCTCTTCCCGGATTATAAAATGGGGTGGAACTGTGCCCAACATGTTGAGGGGTACATTTGTATATTTGTTTTTATACCTTTGAAGTAACTATTCCCTTATAAAAGCTAATTTGAATGTTAAGTAGTTAAATGGAACTGGGGTACACAGGACCCTCCCTACAAGTGGGGGAACATCATCCATGAGGGTTGGAGCCAACGTAGAGAGCCTAGATAACCCAGCCCTGTTAAGGTACCAGAGAACCTTGGTTAGGGAGCGGTGGAATGTAACAGACCTTTCCCATAAGTAGTGGGAGCCGTGGGAATCTCTATTACACTAGGTTACATTTTGTTTGGGTACACATCTATGGTTTCCTGGGTGTAGTGAACTCCCACTAAGAAAACCCCTTCTCCCCATGCAGTTCCACATTAATTCTCCAACTTTAAGTTTTAAGTGTTTCCTGAAAACCCAAAAGTTAAGTGATTTGCACTTAATGAGCTGTGTGCTATTTAGCAAATATTCTCATTGTCATTCAATATTATTGCTAAAATTCCTATTCTAGAATTATTTACTGTGGATATAAGATGGAAGAAAGTTTGCATCACAAAGAAAGTATGCATCTGTAGACACACAGAGAGGCAACTGGGTGGCACAGGAGACCTGGAATCAGGAAAACTCATCTTCCTGAGTTCAAATCTGGCCTCAGACACTTACAAGCTGTGTGACTCTGGACAAGTCACTTCACCCTATTTGCCTCAGTTTCTTCACCTGTAAAATGAGCTGAAGAAGGAAATGGCAAAGCACTCCAGTATCTTTGCCAAGAAAACACCAAATGGGTGAAGAGTCAGACACGACTAAAATGACTGAACAACAACAACTAGAAGTTGTACCTGAACTGGAGTCTTCCTAACTCTTCAGCTATTCTCTATTTACTGCACTAGGCAGCCTTCATTTTAGGTTGGGTAACAAAGCAAAATTGTGAGCAGGCATTTAATAGAGAATGATTTGCAAATCAAAGGATGAAGAGAGGCCTTTGGAAAAAACTACAAAGCCTTCCAATATTTTTGTAGCAATGACCCTTTTTCTTAGGATCACAGTAAAAAAGCCAAACGCTAAAAGGATGTTTTTTAGGGCCTAATATACAATTTTGTCCAAAAGATTATATGCCTACCAAAATCAACACTTGATTCAATCTTTGTTCATTCTAAGAATTAATTAAATATTAGTTCCAGGAATTTATATTTAACATTTTATTAAATATAAGATAAAATAAACTTTTTCATAATTTGTTTCATTTTCCAAGATGAAGTCTCAATCAAATCTTTTTTTCATTGTTTACTATAAAATGCTAGTTTCTGCTTTAGATGAATTCATATTGAGTGGCTCTTTTCTGGTACCAATTATCCTTAATAAGGCCTTCCTATTTCTACAAAACAGCAAATTTTTTCTAATGCACCCTTTCTTCCATCTTATGTCCACGACAAATGATTTTAGAATGGGAATTTTAGCAATACTGTTGAACAACAATGGGGAAATCTGCTAAACAGAAGTGAGGGTCATTACTAAAATTACACTATAACAATTTCACAATACAGTTCTTTACACTGTAAAAGTTCATTTAATAAAATCTATGACAATTTGATTTAATATTTTCGGTGAATTTCTGTTGCCACATCTTTCTAAAGGCAAATATCATACATCATCTAGAATGATTACATTTTAAAAGGTATTTTTTCCTAAGCAGCCTGTGAAATCTACACTATTACTCTAAGCAAAAAAAAAAGTAAAAAAAATAAGTCTCTATTTAATAAAACACTAGTCCAACACCTTTCACAATGCCATCATTTAACTGCAACTTGTTCGTGCTATAAAACTGTATTTTAAGTAAAAAAGTTTCTGATTGAGCATGACTAGAAGCCAAATATGTCTTGCACAGCTCTACAAACCAACAAAACCACAGGGAGACGTCAGCAGTATAATCAGGAGATATTATCAGGTTCAATTACGTCAATGAGGTTTATTTCATTGTTCCTCATGTAGCTCAAGAGAAAAACATATATGTGCCCAAAGCAAATATATTCAACTGGTTCTTTTAAAAATTTTGTTGATAACCTTTTGTCTTTACATCATATTAATTTCTGATTAAGGCCTTACTGCTTAATAAGGTGCTTACTAAGTAGCCAAAAACATCCCTCCTCATCTCCTTCCCAGTGAGGTCTCCCTTGTAGCAAAGATTTATAAAGAGAAAAAAACTAAAACTGTTATATTTCAGTGAATTTTAAAGTTATTATGTTCTGTACAATATAGTTGTGAAATAACTGTGGCATAGAAAACACTGCAGGAGGCTCTTGAGATCACACCACCTCAAGTACAGAATAGAGGCAGAATAGAAGTCAGGAACACTGGGTTCTAGAATCACATCCGATCACTGACTTATATGATATTGGATAAATCGTTCTGCTTACATGAACCTCAAATGTGAGTTGCAAAATAAGGGGATTAGTCTAACATCACTTCCAACTGTAACATTCTAAGCTTAACATTTGCTACACACTGGATTATGAAAACATCAGGCTGTATGGCACAGTGAATAGGGCACTGGCCCAGGAATTAGGAAGACCTAGGTTCCAACTCTGCCTTACACACTTACTACTCAGATAAGTCACTGAATCCCTTAAGTCTTACTTCCTCATCTGCAAAACGGGGATTATACTAAAAGCAACAATCTCAAGGTTTTGTGAGGATCAAGTGAGCTAGTATATTTAAAGTACTTTGCAAAAAATCTTATACTTCTATGTAATTATCAACAATCATTATTTCTTGAAGGATTTCTGTTTCTTAAGAAACTCTCAAACTGTCCATCTGCCCCCCATAGTTTTACTACAAAATTTCTCTTTGTTCTTTGCATTCTTTTTTAATTAAAAAAATCATTCTCCCTCCTTCCTATCCCCCATTGAAAAGATAAAAATAAAACCATTGTAATAAATACTCATAGTAAAAAAAAAAAACAACTAATTCCAGCATTGGTCATGTCTAAAAAAAATACGTCTTGTTCTGCAGCCTAAGGCCATCACCTGTCAGAAAATGGGCAGCTTGCTTGATCTCTGGTTCTCCAGAATTGTGGTTAGTCTTTTCATCAGTAAGAGCCCTTAAAACTATCAAAAGTGTTTTTTCGGTGTGGTTTTCATTGCACAAATTGTTCTCCTGCTTCTGCTCACTTCCCTCTTCATCAATATATTCAAGTCTTTACCCTAAGGTGAAATGCTGCACCCTAAGGACCATGAGACTTTTCCATTTGATTTGCAGAAATGCTGTTTCCTTCATTTGAATGTGAGCTCCTTGAGAACATGGACAATTTTCCTTTCCTATTTGTAGCCGAACAGCACATAGTAAGTGCTTAATAAATACTTTATTCATTCATTCATGCATTCAACCCAGGTTTCTCTAAAACTATCCCTTTCACCATTTTTTACACCACAATAGTATTCCATTATATTCATGTATCATAATTTGTTCAGCCATTCCCTAATTAATGAATACCCTCTTAGTTTCCAGTCTTTGCCACAAAAAAAAAAAAACTGGCTATAAATAGTTGTTGTACATGTGGGTCCTTTTCTTCTTTCTTTAATCAATTTGTGGCATAGAGGAGCAAGTGGGTCAAAGAGTATGATCAGTTTAGTAACTTCTGGGGCAGAATTGCAAATTGCTTACAAAATGGATGCTCACATTCACACTTCCACCAATAATTCATTAAAGTCCCTGTTTTCTCACAGTCCTTCCAACATGTTATTTTTCTTTTATTTTTTTTTTGGTCAACTTTTTCAATCTAAGAAATGTAAGGGGAAACTTCAGAGTTGGTTTAATTTTCATTTTTCTAATTATTAGTAATTTAGAGAATTTTTTCATATAGTTATTGATGGCTTGGATTTTTCCTTAGAAAATAACTTGCATATATCTTCTGCTCATTTATAGACTGAAGAATGACTTTATAAATTTGAATGTTTCTTATATATCTTGGAAATGAGACCCTTATAAGATTAAAATAAAGCAAAGATTTTTCCCCCTAATACCGTTTCCCTTCTAATATTAGCTGCATTGGTTTTGTTTGTACAAAAACCTTTTGAATTTTATATAATCAAAACTGTCATTTTTCAGTAATCATCTCCAGCCCATGTTTAATCATGAATTCTTCCCTTATCCATAGATCTAACAGGTTAACTTCCTCCTTGCTCCTCTAATTTATGTTACCCTTTATGATTAAGTAATGTACCCTTGTGGAACTTATCTTGGTACAGGATGTAACGTATTAATCTACACTTAGTTTCTGCCAAACTACTTTCCAGTTTTCCTAGCAGTTTTGGTGAAAAAGTGAGTTCTTATCCTAGTAGCTAGGGTTTGAAGGTTTATCAAACACTAGGCTACCATATTCATTTGCTTCTAAATGTTGTATATGTAATCTATTCCACTGATCAACTTCTCCATTTCCTAACCAATATAGAATAATTTTGATTACTGTCATGTAATTTAGTTTAGAAGCTGATACATATAGACACCCTTCCTTTTTCGCTTTTTTTTTCATTACTTCCCTTGTGATTCTTGTTCCTCTATGGGAATTTTTAAACCATTTTTTTCTAGTTCTACAAAATCATGCATTGGTAGTTTGACTGGTATGGCACTGCATAAGTGAATTAATTTTAGTAATGTTGTTTTTAATTATATTTGTTTGCCTCCCAGCTGTGCTTCTGACCCTTCTTTTTAACTCTGCTATCATGATTCATTTGCTTTCTCATCCTGATACTTCCCTCTGTACTAGGGGCCTTCTCACTCTGGAACCTCCCTCCTCCCTGGTAACCCCTTTCTCTCATTTGGCAAGTTCCCTCTGGGGCCTCCATTTTTGAGGACAGTCCCAGGCTGTGCTTATGACTCTCTAGAATTTGCCACCATGCTCTCTTGCTGTGGGTACCTTTTCCCAAAAACCCTATTTGTCAGGTCCCTTTTATGCGTTATCTTCTACTCTTACAGTGTATGCTTCTTGAGGGCAGAGACTGTCTTTCCTTGTTATTTGTATTTACATCCTCAACACACACAACAATGCATGGCACACAGTTAAGTGCTTACTTCACTATGAGGATCAAATGAGAGAGTATTTACAAAGTGCTCAGCACACGGCAGATACTTAACAAATGTCTGTTTCCTTTCCTTTTTTTCCTAGTAAATGTCTCATCTGCTGTCTATCCATAAGCAACTGGTATTTCTCTAATTATTTAGGCCCATCTTTATTTCTGTAAAGAGTACTTTAGAGCTGATTTCTGTCTATGTCTTGGTCAGCAAACTACCAAGTATTTTACACATTCTATAGTTACTTCTAATGCAATTTCTCTCTCTCTTCCTTCTAGTACTTGGTGGTAATATACAGAAATGTTGATGGCTTATGTGTGCTTATTTTATACACTGAAATGCTGTCAATATAATTGCTTCAATTAACTTCTCTAAGTACATCATCAGATTATCTTTACAAAGCAATTATTTTGTTTCCTTTTCACCTATGTTTAATCTTTAAATTTCTTTTTCTTGTCTTATTTCTATAGCTACAATTTATATCACTATTCCAAATACTCATAATGTTAATAGACATCCCTGATCTTACTGGAAAAACCATTCATTTATCCCCAATACCATATAATGCTGACTATAGGTTTTAGAGATATTATTATTATTACATTCATTATTAATATAATTATATATAAGAAAAATGTTCATTTATTTATACTATATTACATATTGAAAGATTATTATATTCTATTATATATTTAAAGACAATCAATTGTGAAAGCCTTAGTAACTCTGATCAGCACAATGATCCACCGTAACTCCAAAGGACTCATGATGAACTGATGAACTCAGAGTGCAGTTTGAAGCATTTCCCCCCTTTATTTTTTTTATTTTAAAAAGCTTTTAATTTTATTTATTAATTCAATGGATTTTTGTTTTTTATTTTGTTAATCTTTGATTTTTGTTATTTTTTCAAAATTTCTGTTTTGGTGTTTAATTCAGGTTTTTTGAATTTGATGAACTTCTAGATTTTTTTAAAGTTGCATTTCAATTCAGTGATCTCTTTTTTGTTAATGAAAATGTTTAAAGATAGAAAATTCTCTTATGTTTTATCCATTTTAATTTTCAAGGAGTACCTGTTGCTTAGGTAGAGTTCTTATCTCCTTATCTAAAATATTGTTCTTCTAAGTCTTTCCACCAAAACTGTCATTTCTTTTCCATTTTTTCTCCCAGAACTCTCATTAAATTTGTAAAATCATTTTATACTCTTTTTATAACTCACGCTTCATTTTCTTCTATGAAGTCTAATTGAATTTGTGCCCAAGCTGTTCTAACTTGAGGCTCTGCCTGTAGATGTTCTGGAGTCAATTTCTTCTTCTCAGTTTATGTCATGGGCATCACTTTTACTACAACAGCTCTTTATTGCAGGAGTCTTTTTGCTTACTCTTTCCTCCAGTCTTACTTCCTGCATTAGGACTTTGTGTTAGAAAAAGCCTCTATGCACATCTGAGGCAAATGTCTGTGATATAATCTCTTGGGTCCTGTTAATTCTCTGGGTAATGAAAGCATAGTTTTTGAAGGATCTGAGAGCAGGCTCAAGCTAGGGACTTGCCAACATTACATGGGTCTAGGTAACACAACTGTAGGCCTGCACCTGCTTGAAGCTCCAGTAGACCATTGCTGGTCCCAATCCCAGTCAGGTAGCTGGAAGGCTATGCAGGCTTACAGAAACAGAAACGCAGGTTCCCCTGAATTGGTTCTTTGGCTAAAGGCCTAAGGATGGGCCTTTTAGCTGGGGGCTAAATCTGGATCCTCCAACAGAGTCAGAGCCACAAAGCAGCTGCACATTTCCCCTTCCTGCAAACAACACAGCCTCAGGCCCACAATTCTCCTTGCCTCGTCTGCCATCCCTAAGTACAGATTTTCCCTTTCTCACCTTGGATCCAAAACCCAGCTCTGGGCTAAGAGTAACAGAGCTGCCAACTGGCTCCTGGTTCTGCTCACTACACAGCATTCAGCCTCTTGCTGCTGGGCCTCTGCTTACCACTGTACATAGCCTTGGGCCCAAGACTAATCCAGCTGTGTGCACAGCACCTTGGTAGTTAGATCCTGTCTCAAGTGTCCACAGAACTATGATTTTTTTCTTGGTTCTCTCAATCATGATTTGGTCTGGTGCTCTTTCTAAGACTCTGCTGGATTAGCTATGGGGGAAAAGTTGTGATTACCACTTCTTCCTACTCTACCATCTTGGCTGGTCTGCCCTTCATATACTTTTCTCACACCTTCTTAAAGAAAGAAACTACAACATGAGCAGTTTTTTAAAACTGAGTTCTTTACTGCTTCTTCCTGTATATATGTTTTACCATTCCTTTTGCTTCTCCTATCAGTCCTTAGGACTTGCCAACTTCATGTTGCAATTAAGAAATTCGGGCTATGATATATGAATTATGTTGCTTTAATATTTGGAACTTCATATATTATCTGCTTTGCTGCTTTGAGGTTATTGGCACTACTCATCAGCAAAGAATATGACTGCTAATTCTAGCTTTTCTTAGGACTTCATAGATTTGACAGCTGATATACTCATTTGTCAGTGGGCTTGCTTCTGTTTTAGAGTGTCTATTTAAAAAGGGGGAGGAAGATTGAAGTGTTTTTGTGATATTAAGATTTCTCTCCCCACGCATCTCTCCATTTGTCTGTAAGTACTAGCTCTTCACTGAATCTTTCTGTATAGATCATACTACCTATATTCACATTCTGATTCTAAAAAGACCTGCTTAAAGAACATTTGTTAAGCATACAGAATGATGGTCTTTGTTACTTAAAAACTTTCCACCAGTATACATTTCATTTACTGATATGAAAGTGTTCCAAAAGAATATGGTTCTACTTTGAAAGCTTGACCTTTTTGCCTCTGATCTTCTGGCATCATCTTTTCTCTAAACAAAAATGTGATCAGTCGGGGGGTTTTATGTAACTGGTTTGCCATATTTGGCTACCAATCTGACATAGTGAAAACGTGACAATGCTTTTATAGAAGCATCAGTAAAATACACAGAATGTTAGAGCTTAATGGAATTGTAAAGACTATCTACTCAACTTCCTTCATTTTACAGACTGGGAAATCAAGGCCCTGAGGCATGCCCAAGGTTACAACTAATTGTAGGCATATTTGAGATGAGAAATAAAATCTCCTCAGGTTTTTCTCCCATATTGGTCTTTTCGATCAAAAGTTTTCAGAAGAGCAAAATGTACTTTATAATCCTCCTCACTTATACTCAAGACTTTTTTAAATAAAATTTTACTTTTTCCAATTACATGTAAAAATAAATTTTAACATTAATTTTTTTAAGTTTTGAATTCCAAATTCTCTTCTGTCCCCCTTCCCTGAGATGGTTAGCAATTTGACATAGATTATACATGTGCAATCATGCAAAACATATTTCATATTAGTCATGTTGTGAAAAACATGAACCCAAAAAAAAACCCACAAGAAAAATAAAGTTAAAAAATATGCTTCAATCTGTATTCAGACTCCATCAGTTCTTTCTCTGCAGGTGAATAGCATTTTTCATCATAAGTCCTTTGGAATTATCTTGGATCACTATATTGCTGAGAACAGTGAAGTCATTCACATCACACAATATTGCTGTTACTGCATACAATGTTCTCTTGTTCTGCTCACTTTACTTTGCATCAGTTTTACCAGGTCCTGAAAGCCTCCTGCCCATCATTTCTTATAGTATTATAGTATTTTATCACAATTGCCACAAACTTGTTTAGTCATTCCCCAACTGATGAGCACCCTCTCAATTTCCAATTTTTTGCCACCACAAAAAAGAGCTGCTATAAATATGTTTGTACATCGAGGTCCTTTTTTTAATCTCTTTGGGATATAGACCTAGTAGTGATATTGCTCGATCAAAGGGTATGCAGTTTTATAACCCTTTGTGCATACTTCCATAATGCTCTCCAGAATGGTTGGATCAGTTCATAACTCCACCAACAGTGCTTTAGGGCCCCAATTATCCTAAATCCCTTCCAACATTTGTCATTTACCTTTTCTGTCATATTCGCCAATCTAATAGGTATGTGATGGTACCTCAGAATTATTTTAATTTGCATTTATCTAGTTAGTACTAATTTAGAGCATTTTTGTATGACTACAAATAACTCTGATTTCTTAGTCTAAAAACTGCTTGTTCATATCCTTTGACCATTTATCAGTTGGGGAATGACTTATTTTTATAAATTTGATGTTATTCTCTATATAGTTGAGAAATGAGACCTTTATCAGAGAAACTTGCTATAAATTTTTTTTACAATTATGATTACTTACTGTGTATTTCCTTCCATCCCATTTTTCCCCTGCTTATCCTTCTCTCTCCTTTCACCCTGTCACCCCTCAAAAGTGTTTTACTTCTGACCACCACCCTCCCCTAATCCTTCCTCCCTTCTATCAGAGTCCCCCTTCTTTTATCTCCTTCCCCTGCTACTTCCCGGTAGGGTGAGAGATTTCCACGCAACTGAGCATATATGTATTCCCTTTTTGAACCAATTCCAATAAGAGCAAGGTTCGAGCATTGGCTGCCACCCCATCTTCCCCTCTACTACTTTCACTCTTTTGTGCCTCTTTTATGTGGGATAATTTACCCCATTATACCTCTCTCTCCCCCCTTTTCCCAGTGCAATCCTCCTCACCCCTGAATTTCACTTTCTTAGGTATCTTCCCATCATAATCAACTCACACACCTGTCCTTCTTTCTAGGTATACTGCCCTAATAATGAGCAAGTTCTTAGGAGTCACACATATCATCTTCCCATGTATACCGCTTAACTTTATTAAATCCCTTATGTCCTCTCTTTCTTATTTATCTTTTTATGCTTCTCTTGAGTTTTTTATTTGAAAGTCAGATTTTCTATTCAGCTCTGGTCTTATCATCAAAAACGCTTTAAAGTCCTCTATTTCATTAAATATCAATTTTTACCTTTGAAGGATTATACTCAGTTTTGCTGAGGTGATTCTTGGTTATAATCCCAGCTGCTCTGCCTTCCAGAATATCATATTCCAAGCTCTCTGATTCTTTAATGTAGAAGCTGCTAAATCTTGCATTATCCTTCACCATGACTCCATGATATTTAAATTGTTTCTTTCTGATTGCTTGCAGTATTTTCTCCTTGACCTGGAATCTCTGGAATTTGGCTATAATATTCCCAGGAGTTTTCCTTTTGGGATGTCTTTCAGGAAGTGATCAGTGGACTCTTTCAATTTCTATTTTATCCTCTGGTTCTAGGATATCAGGACAGTGTTCCTTGATAATTCCTTGAAATATTACAGGTAGGCTCTTTTTTTTAACATGGATTTTGGGTATTCAAATAATTCTTAAATTATCTCTTCTGGATCTATTTCCAAGGTCAGTTGTTTTTCCAATGAGATATTTCATATTTTTCCTTTTTTTCATTTTGTTTTTGTTGTTTTTTATATCTAATGGAGTCATTAGCTTCTACTTGCCCAATTCTAACTTTTAAGGAATGATTTTCTTCAGTGAGCATTTGGACCTCCTTTTTCCATTTGTCTAAGTCTACTTTTTTTTTTTTAAGAAAATACTCAAGTTTTTATTGTTAGACTTCAAAACTCAACAGATCTGTGATGTCATTGATCTAGGAATGTTTTCCATTGCTGAAGACTGATGCCATATCTAGATCTTCTCATCTTGTGTAATTCCTGTCCATGTCTTTCCAAAGTGCTTCTGGCCACTGGACTCAGATGGCTCCTGAGGAGAAAGTGAGGCTGGTGACTCTGCATAGCCCTCCATCACTTCAATCCAGTTCATGTGCACATCATGGCATCACCTCCATGATGTTATGGTCCTCTTTGAGAATGAAGGACAAACAACAACAAGAGAGAGCCTACCCAGAATGTTGGAAATCTTTCTTTAGGTCTTATTACATTTTTTTTTCACGTTTCAATTTATTTATTTATAATTTTCAACATTTACTTCAACAAGATTTTGAGTTCCAAACATTCTCCCCATCTATCTTCTCCCCCCACCCCAAAACAGTGTGCATTCTGATTACCCCTTCCCTCAATGTGCCCTCCTTTCTATCACCTCCCCCCCCCTTATCCCCTTCCCCTTCTATTTTCCTATAGGGTAAGATAAATTTCTATAATGCACTGCCTGTATATCTTATTTCCCAGTTGCATGTAAAAAACAATTTTTAACATTTGTTTTGAAAACTTGGAGTTCTGGGGCAACTAGGTGGCGCAATGTATAGAGCACTGGCCCTTAAGTCAGGAGGACCTGAGTTCAAATTTGGCCTCAGACCAAACACTTGACACTTAGTAGCTGTGTGACCCTGGGCAAGTCACTTAACCCCAACTGCCTTAAAAAAAAAAACATTGAGTTCTAAATTCTCTCCCTTCCTCCCCCCCCACCTTCATTAAGAAGGCAAGCAATTCGATATGGGTTATACATGTGCAGTCATGCAAAATACTTCCATAATAGTCATGTTGTGAAAGTCTAACTATATTTCTGTCTTCCCACCCCTCCCCCGATTTATTGTATTCTCTCCTTTGACCCTGTACCTCTTCAAAAGTGTTTGCTTCTGATTACCCTCTCCCCCATTCTACTCTCCCTTCTATCACCCCTCTCTTATCCCCTTCCCCCCTACTTTCCTGTAGGGCAAGATAGATTTCCATACCCAACTGAATGTGTATGTTATTCCCTCCATAAGACAAATCTGATGAGAATAAGGTTCACTCATTCCCTCTCACCTCCCCCCTTTTCTCCCTCCACTGTAAAAGCTTTGTCTTGCCTCTTTTAGGTGAGATAACTTATCCCATTCTACCTCTCCCAGTACATTCCTCTCTCACCCCTTAATTTTATTTTTTAGGTATCATCCCTTCATCTTCAAGTCACCCTGTGCTCTCGCTCTCTCTCTCTCTCTCTCTCTCTCTCTCCATATATATATATAGATAGATAGATAGATAGATAGATAGATAGATATAGATATAGATAGATAGATAGATAGATAGATAGATAGATAGATAGATAGATAGATAGATAGATAGATAGATAGATGGATGGTTATTCACTCCAACCCTAATGCTGAGAAAGGTCTCAGGAGTTACAAATATCATCCTTCCATATAGGAATGTAAACAATTCAACTTTATTAAGTCTCTTATGATTTCTCTTTCTTGTTTTCCTTTTCATGCTTCTTCTTGAGTCTTATATTAGAAAGTCAAATTTTATATTCAGCTCTGAACACTTTCATCAAAAACGCTTGAAATTTCTCCATTTCATTGAATGTCCATTTTTCCCCTGAAGGATTATACTCAGTTTTTCTGGGTCAGTGATTCTTGGTGGTAATCCTATCTCCTTTGCTCTCCAGAATATCATATTCCAAGCCCTCTGGTCCTTTAATGTAGAAGCTGCTAAATCTTGTGTTATCATGACTGTGTTTCCACACAGTCTTGAATTGTTGAAACTTGAATTGTTTCTTTCGAGCTGCTTGCAATATTTTCTCCTTGACCTGGCAACTCTAGAATTTGGCTATAATATTCCTGGGAGTTTTCCTTTTGGGATCTCTCTCAGGAGGTGATGGGTGGATTCAAGGTATTATTTTCTAAAGTATTTTTTGGTGTCTCCTTTAGCAAGCTGTTAACTTGTTTTTCATGATTTTCTTGCATCACTCTCATTTCTCTTCCCAATTTTTCCTCTACTCTCTTACTTGATTTTAAAAATCCTTTTTGAGCTCTTCCATGGCCTGAGACCAATTCATATTCTTCTTGGAGGCTTTGAACATAGGAGCTTTGACTTTGTTGTCTTCTTCTGATTGTATGTTTTGATATTTCTTGTCACCAAAGTAAGATTCTATAGTCTTGAGTTTTTTCTGCTCTTTGCTCATGTTCCCAGCCAATTACTTGACTTTTTAACTTTTTTTTAAGGTGGGGTCTGCTTTCAGTGTGGAGGGTGTACTGTCCCATGTTTCATGGGTTTTGTTCAGCTTTTTTTAGAGATACTTCTAGGGACCTGTAAATTTTCAGTCCTTCCAAGGTGTTATGATCTAAGGAAAGGTATTTACTCCTCTCCTGGCCTGTGCTCTGATCTGTGAGTGACCACAAGCACTCTTTTCTGCCCTGGAACTGTGGAACCCAGTGGAGGGTTCCCTCTCCACTGCTGCCACAAACTCTGCTATGCCAGTGCTCCTCCTAGCCCCAGGACTGCCATCCAGGACTGTGACCCAGATCCAAGTATAGGCAAAGCAATAGACTCCTGCCTCAGAGCCAACAAAGAGATCCCTGTAATCTCCTTCTGATCAGTTGTTCAATCCCCTTACCATCTATTGGCTGAGGACTCTGGAAGCACCACTGCTGCTGCTGCCAGCGCTGCCCCAAGGCTGCACTGTGGCCAGGGTTGGACTGCTTTCCTCTCTCACCCAGGTCCAACAGACCTTTCTCACTGCCCTTCTAAGTTGTTTTTGGCATTTGTGGGTTGAGAAGTTTGGAAACCAGCACAGCTGCCAGCAATTCAGTCCCCTGAGGCCTGCTCCAGGTTTGCTGGGGCCTGGTCTGTGCCAACACAGCCATAGCTGCATTGCACTCCTCTCCCAGCTCAGTTCAACAGACCTTTCCTGTAGACCATACAGGTTGTCTTGGGCTACAAATTTGTTGCACTCTGTCTTTTTGTGGGTTCTGCTACTTTAGAATTTGTTTAGAATCATTTTTACAGGTATGAGGGGTATGGGGGAGAGCTCGAGTGAGTCCCTGCTTTTACTCCACCATCTTGGCTCTGCCCCCCCAGCTAAGTCTACTTTTTAAGGAGATATTTTTTAGTGAATTTTTGTATGTCTTTTTCCATTTGGACAATTCTGGCCTTTAAAGTATTCTTCTCTTCATTGGATTTTTGTGCCTCTTTTATTATGTGGTCTATTTTGTTTTTTTAAGTTATTTCCTTCCATATTTTTGTGTCTCCTTTACCAAGCTATTGATTCTTTTTTCACGATTTTCTTGCATCACTCTCATTTCTTTTCCCAACTTTTCCTCTACCTCTCTTATTTGAGTTTTAAAAATCTTTTTGGGCTTCCTAGGAATTCTTTTTTTAGACCTGAGACCAATTTACATTTTTCTTTGAGGCTTTGGATGTAGCTGTCTTGACTTTGTAGTCTTCTGAGTTTGTGTTTTTGTCTTTCCTGTTACTATAATAACTTTCTATGGTCAGGTTCTCTTTGTTGTTCTTTGCGTGTTTTTTTTTTTTCAGCCTATTTCTTGGCTTTTAACTTTATGTTAAAGTGGGGCTCTGCTCCAGGAGTGGAGAGGACACTATCCCAAGCTTCAGGTTTTTTATACTGCTGTTTACAGAGCTAGCTCAGGGAACCTGGGGGTGGGGGGAATACACCCTGGAAGTTTTCAGTTCTTCCAAGGTGGTATGATCTAAAGAGAGGTGTGGTCACTGCTCTCCTAGCCTGTGGTCTATTCTTTGAGTAACCATAAACACTTTTTTCTTCCCTGGAATTGTGACGAGGATCCCCGCTCCCCTGTATTTGCACATTCTAGTGTGCTAGTACTTCTCTTCACCCTAGAACCTGGATATGGGCAATGCAATAGAGTCCTGCATGCAGCACCAGCAAATGGTTTGCTGTCATCTCCTTCTGATAAGCTGTCTGACCCCCTTACCATCTGTGAAATGAAAGCTCTATAAATTGCCATGACCTACTCAGTACCCACAAAGGACTGCTGCTGGCTTACCAGGTGCAGCTTATGCTGGATTGTGCTCCACCCTCACTCCAGTGGGGCAGACCCTTTCTGTCAACCTTCTAAGTTATCTTGGGCTGGAAAATTGATTCACTCTGTCCTTTTGTTAGTTCTGATGCTCCAATATTTGTTCTGAGGCATTATTTTAAAGTTGTTTGAAGAAGAATTTGGGACAGCTCAAGTGAGTCCCTGCCTTTACTTTGCCAACTTAGCCATGCCCCTCCCCAAAACCATTTTTAAATACTCAGTGGATGCATCTTAAAATACAAGAATGGGGTTGGATCCAAGCTACATTGGGAAATGCATATTTAAGAATATTCTCAAAATGTTATTTTTTTCTCCACAGAATAAGTTCTAGTGTGAAAATGTACTGAGTCACTCTAAAAAATGTTTATCTAAAGTTCTCAATTTTTCATAAAATGCATTTGTAAAAGAAAACTTTTTCTAAATTTTTCTAGACCTTTACTTCTCTGCAATGATTACAAAAGTTGCATCCCTTGCCCCAACCTTCCCCTGTCTTTACAATCAATATCTCTTCATTTTCTGCAGGATATTTCCAGTTAAATATCCCAGTGAAACCTAAAACTTAGCCATTAAGAAACTAAACTTATTAGCTCCCTAAATAATTACCTATTCTAATATGCATATCACACTAAACAGTACCATTAATCCCTCCCAATTGCCTAGGCTTGTAATTCTGCAATCACCTTGGACTTTTCTCTTTTTCTTCTATGTAATCAATCCTGATTTGCCAAGTCTTTTTGGTTTTTTCACAGCTACTACATTATTTTAGCAGTTCTTATAGAACTGCTAAAAGGCTCCTAATACCACTACTCTTCTTCTGCCTTACCCAAACTATTTGGAGGTTGCTTTTTAATATTTTTCTTACATTCTCATCATGTCATTTCCTAATTCACGAACTAGAACAACCTATCATAATATGTCTAATTAATCCTATTCATAAGTTATCAGGAGTATAAAATAAAATTGAAAACAATGGTTTCTTAGCTCTATTCATGTAAATATAAAATAAAACAGTACATAATTTGCTTATAACATTCTATAAGGAAAATGGAGGATTGTTCAGTCATTTTTTAGTCATGTCCAACTCTCTGTGACTCCATTTGGGGTTTTCTTGGCAAAGATACTGAAGGGGATTGCTTTCTCCTCCGTTTCATTTCTTGGATGAGGAAACTGAGGCAAACAGGGTTAGATAACTTGCCCAGGGTCACAGAGCTAGTGTCTGAGGCCAGATTTGAACTCAGGAGGATAAGTCTTTCTGATTCCAGGCCTGCCACTCTGTCCATTGTGCCACCTAGTTGCCACAATTTTTTAAAAAACAATTTTAATTCTAATTTAATTAAAACTTCTGTTGTTGTTCATCAAGGAAAAAAACAACATGCAACTGGTATCTACAGCTACATTCAAAGACGTCACATATAACCTCTTCCAAATCCTTATCTGTCATTTTAAAAAAGTGAATGTAAATTTAGGAAAAATGTAGGTTAGAAACACATACTGTTAACCAGTATAAAACCCAAAAACTAGCACAAAACAGGAAAACCACTTAAAATGAATGTTTATAATTTTTGTTTAGGACTTTTTTTACTGATCAAATGGAAATGATTCCAAGTTGCCAGTAGCATCTATTTGACACGGCAAGGCATTAGTTGAGTAAATAACTATTGCCATGGTAACCTAGCATAAAATTAAGCAAACAAAGATACTAACTTCATAGCAACTTGATTCAAAAATCAAAACTGTAGGAAATCTCTTTCATGGAGAGAAAAAAAAACCACCAAATGATCATCTTATGAAATAAAAACTAATGAATCTGTTAATGCCTTTCACAAGCAAACCAACCTTTAAAACAAATTAATAAAGCTGGGGTAGTCTGAAGATAGTTGAAGATAGGCTAGGGGTAGGGACTGAACCTGTGATTTCCCAGGGAAGGAAACTTCCTCTGTCTATAAAATAGGTCAGCACCTTCTCTGCAAACCATCACCTTAAAGAATTGGCTGGAGAAGTTCTGTGGTCTGCCTAAGATGACAGTCATTGTGTGACACAGAACCTGAGCCTGGGTCTTCCTGGCTGGAAGGCCAGCTCTCTCGATCATAGAACACTACTGCTCACATAAAGATAAATCCATTCAATGACTGCCAGGTGAGTCAGTCCACAGCAGTGCAGGTCCCAAAGGTTACTCCCAAAGGCCACCTCTTCATCACTGGGGCACCAGCGCTGCCCTACCTGCAAAGCTCAGCCTCAATTCCTCCTCCTTAAATCCTGTGGCTCTCTTTCTCAAACTTTTAGACTCAAAAGTCAGAGACTATATTCCCTTCACCTAGAATGAAAAAAACAAAACGAACAAGAAAACCAAGGGCCTTACTTTGAAGGGGCCATACGACCTCAAAAAGGAGAAGGCCCCAAGGCGTTTCCCTTTACCACATAGTATTTGGGGAAGACAGCCTCCAGGAGTAGACTCAAGTCTTTCTGAGAATAGTTATGGCTACACAGCCAATCAAAAAAGGCTCATTCCAAACGTGTGGTTAGCCAACTGAACTGGTCACAGAATGTCCAGGCATGCTCCAGAATCAGGGGTGGAGAACCTGTTCAGGATTCTCATAAAGGCACTCTCCTTACCACAACACCACAGCATCCTCCATGTGAAGAAGTTATGCCAATCAACCAATTAATAAATATTTACTGAGTACCTACTATGTGCCAGGCACTGTGCTAAATAAGAGGCAAAAGACAGTCCCTGTCCTCAAGTTGCTCACAATCTAATGGGAGAGACAACAAATATATGCAAACAAGCTAGATATGGGGTAAACATTAAACACAGAGGGAAAGCACTAGAATTAAGAGGGGTTGGAAAAAGCTTCCTGTTAAAGATGAGATTTTAGTTGGGACTTAAAGGAAACCAGGGAGGTCAGTAGTCAGAGTGAGGAGAGCATTCCAGGCATGGGGGACAGTCAGAGAAGGTGCCCAGAGACAAAAGTGGGAGTGTCTTGTTCCTGGAACAGCCAGGAAGTCAGTGCACAAATTCTTGAATTCAAGAATATATGGCAGAGAGTAAAGCAGAAGACTGAAAAAGAAGTAGGAAGGGGCTGGAACGGTTTTTGAAGCAAAGAATCCTGTATTTGACCCTGGAGGCAACAAGGAGCCACTGGAGTTTAAGTAGGGGATGACATGGTCCAATCTATACCTTACAAAGAGTACTTTAGTGGCTGAATGGAGTGGACTGGAGTAGAGAGAGACTTAAGGAAGATGCACCAGTAGGCTATTACAAGAGTCCAGGCATGAGATGATGAGGACCTGCACCAGAGTGGTGGCAGTGTCAGGGAAAAAAGGTGGTGAATTCAAGAGATGCTGCAAAGGTGAAATCAACAGGCCTGTGGGGTGGTGAGAGAGAATGAAGAGTCCAGTATGATTCCCAGGCTGTGAGCATGAAAGACTGGGAGGATGATACTGCCCTCTACAGTAAAAGGGGTGAGGGGAGATAATGAGTTCTGTTCTGGATATACTGAGTTTGAGATGTCTACTGGACATCCAGTTTGAGATGTCAGAAAGACAACTACAGATGCATGATTAGAGGTGAGCAGTGAGGTGGGGACAAGAAAGGTAGATTTGAGAATTATCAGCACAAAAATGGTAAATAAATCCACAGGAGCTGATGAGATCACCAAGTGAAGTAGAATAGAGGGAGAAGAAGTGATAGGACAGACTCTGTGGGACACCTGCATTTATAAAGTGTGATCTGGAAGAAGATCCAGCAAAGGGGACAAATGACAGGTAGGAGGAGAACCAACAGGGTGGTGTCCCAAAGTCCTAGGGAGAAGAGAATATCAAGAAGAAGAGGATGATTAACAGTGTCGAAGACTGCAGAAAGCTCAAGAAGAAAGAGGATTGGAGAAAGGCCATTTGATTTGGCAACTAATGACTGACTGCTCAAATCTTATTCTTAATTTGGCCTTAAAGTCACAGATTAAAATGCTACTGTACCTCCTTCACAAAGCCTTCCATGATCTCTCGTCCTATGCCCTGCCCTGAAATCATCTCTCTCTTTACTCCACTCTCAAGACCATTTTGGATGTTCTTCTCTTTATGCACTTCATTTTTCCATTATATTTGTGTATAAGCAAGGACTGACTTATGCATCTAAGTATGCTCCTCAGCATCTAACACCTTATATACAGTAAATACTCAATAGCTATTTAAAGGATGTACATAACTCAGTTGAAGAAATGTTATTTTAACAAAAACTTTGGGGTCCATTCACTGTTCAAAAAAATGAAACAATCTCTTGAGTGATTTTACATTCAAATGAGAGATAGTAAGTACATGTAAAAATATAGTTCAACTTGTTAGAAAAATCCTTTCCCTCCTGTTTCTAAAAGCCAGGGCAGCTTTGGCCAACACAAGACTTATCAATGTCTCTCCAATGTTATACATAATTTTATATTTGACTAAATCTGGAAATAAAATGCTTCTTAAATTGTTTTCCTCAGCATGAGAGTCACTGGTTTTAGGACTGTTCATCTTCAGATATTATTAGGATGAGAATAAAAAAAATCTGATATTACTCTATAAAAATCAGTAAACCTCTCCTCCCAAGAAATACTTCTTTCTGGTGAATAGTTAATCCCTGAGAAGGATGCTCATGATATCGTATATAATCATGTATGCCCTCTGTGACACACTTTATAGTTTTCAAAGCACTTCCTAAACATACTTTATCTCACCTGATCCTCACAATAACCCCATGAGGGCCGGAGGACAGAGATCTCTATTTCAGAGCTTTCAAAGCTTCATGAAGTTAAGTGGCAGAAGTAGGAATGGAACAAAGTCCAGGGTTCTTTATTCATTGTTGCCTCACCTTAAAGATAGTCCAATTTCAGTTCCAATAAAAGTCATTTTGGTAGCCTATGTATACATTTCCCAGGTGTATAGATTAACTACAGTAAATGCATGATACTTAACATGGGTGGGAAATTGGCTGTTCCAGTGATTCCAATGGGAAGTTTTCAAGAAGAGGTTAGATGACCACTTGTCTGAGTTGCCATAAAAGTGACTTGGGTGTCAGAGATTACTAAGATTGTATGACCTCTACATTCTTAGTTATGTGATTCTCTGGAATGTTCTGACAAATATGAAGTTACTTTATGAAATTTACAAGGATTTCCACTTTAAAAAGAATCTGAATGTAAAAATAAATATACCACTGAAAATTACACAGAACAAAACTAAACCGTTCTTTAGAGATTCAGAAGTCACTTCAGTATATTTCAGTAACTGCCCCTAGATCATTGTTATGAGCATCTATTATCATCTTAACTATGGATACATAAAAGTATTACTTAGCAGAGTTCCAATAAATAGAATTTCTGCCTTGAATGGAAGGAAAAGGGAATATCCAGGTGAACTATGAAAGGGTCTGAAAGACTAAATAAAACACATCCTATGATTTCTAATTTCATGCTCTTCATGACTTTTCTCCAACCTACTTTTCCAGGCTAATGACATATCATTCCCCTTTGCATCTTCTACAGTCTAGCCAAGGGGCAGAGCCAAGACGGAGTGAAAGCAGCTCTCCCCCAAAGCCCTCCAAATACCTGTAAAAATGGCTCTAAACAAATTCTAGAGCAGCAAAACCCACAGGACAACCTGGATGGTTGACTGGAAAGATCTATTGTGCCAGGCTGGAAGAGGAACATAGTTCCGCATGGGCGCATAGGCAAAGACCAGGCCTCAGTGAACCTGGGGCAGGCCTCAAAGGACTGAATCATGAGTAACTGTAGCAATTTCCAGACTTCTCAACCCACAAATGCCAAAGACAACTTAGAATGTCAGTAGGAAAATTCTGTGACCACAGTGAGAGAGAAGCTCAGTCCCACCCCAGTTACAGCCCTGGGGCGCGGTCGCTGCTTCCAGCGCTCCTGGCCCACAGACAGAGGGAGAATCGAGTGGTTGATCAGAGGGGGATTACAGGGATCTCTTTGCTGGTGCTGAGGCAGGAATCTCTTGTTTTGCCTCTGCCTGATCTGGGTCACAGTTCTGGGTAGTGGTCCTGGGGTGAGGAGGAGCACTAGCATGATGGAGCTTGTAGTGGCAGTGGAACTCAAGTTCCAAGGCAGAAAAGATTGCTTGTGGTTACTCATAGACCAGACAGGCCAGGAAAGGAGTAAACACCTCACCCTTGATTGTACCACCTTGGAAGAACTGAAAATTTACAGGTGTCTAGAAATATCTCTGAAAAGAGCTGCACAAAACCCATGAAGCTTGGGACAGTATATTCTCTACACTGGAAACAGACCTCTACCTTAACAAAGAGTTTAAAACTCAAGTAATTGACTGGAATCATGAAAAAACAAAGGCATGACTTTGGCTTCCGGGAGCCAAGATGGTGGAGTAAAAAGGTAGTTGCTCTCACCCTCCCCTATCAACCTCTGAAAACCCTGAAAATATCACCCCAGAAAAAACCCTGGAATAGCTGAACCAGAATAAAGATGGGGTGCAGCAGTGCAGTAGCCCAGGTGGCTAGAGGGATTAATGGGAAAGGCCCCTTTTACCCTGGGGGAAGCACAGTACGGAACCGGAAGTCGCCCAGCCAGCTAGTGGAAAGACCCACTTTAGCACACCAGGAGGAGATTCTGGAGCCTTGGCATTCTACAGCAAACGGGTCTTCCAGTGCCTCAACAAAAATAAGGGAAGCAGCACCACAAAGGGCCCCAGGCAGATAAGCACCCTGCAGCATTCATCTGAAAGGATCTGAAGAAAGCAACCTAGAGTTGCCCAAAAGGTCAGAACCCTACAGCCTCCAACTACCAACCAGGAGGAGATCCCAAAGCCCAGGTGGTCAAGCAGGCAAACACCAACAGCTGGACCTCTGAGTGCCTCAGTGAGGGCAAGGCAACCGGTGGAAACCAGCTCAGAAAACCACCAGTTGCGTCGGCATTCTACAGCAAAGAAGTCCCCCAGTGTCTCAACAGAACTAAGGGAGGCAGCACTGCAAGGGGCCCCAGGCAGATAAACAGCTGGCAGCACCCATCTAAAAGGAGCTGAAGAAAGCTAAAGGAAAGGAAAAGTAGGCAGCCTAGATTTGCCTGAAAGTCCCAGCCTTGTTGATTCCAGCCCAACACCAGGTAAGTTGCCAGAACCCTACAGTCTCCAATTGGCAACATAAGAGGCCCCAACACACAAAGCCAGTGACCAAGACCTAGGCTCCCAACACAAGAAGCTTGGGTCAGTGCCCTCTGCTCCCCAGCAAGAGAACATAATTTCTTTAAAGGCCAGGGAATAAAGAAACACCATGAGTAAAAAGAAACGTACGATATATTCATATTATGAGAAGAGTGAAGATCAAGCAGAAATTCCGAAGAGGACAACATTGTCATCAAACCCACATCTGCAACATCAAAAGGGAATATGAACTCGTCTGAACCCCAAAAAGCCTTCTTAGAAGAGCTCAAGAAGGATTTTAAAAGTCAAATGAGAGAGGTAGAGGAGTCCTTAAAAAGTACAATTGGCCAATTGGAAAAAAAAGTACACTGAAGAAAACAAGTCCCTAAAACACACAATTGGCCAACTGGAAAAAAAGTACACTGAAGAAAACAAATCCCTTAAAATACAATTGACCAATTGGAGAAGAAAGTACAAAATCTAACAGAAGAAAACAATATGTTAAAAATTAGAATTGAACAAATGGAAACTAATGACTCTATGAGAGAGCAAGAATCAGTCAAACAGAAACAAAAACAAATGAAAAAATAGATGAAAATGTAAAATATCTCATGGGGTAAAACAGCTGACCTGGAAAATCGATCCAGGAGAGACAATTTAAAAATTATTGGCCTACCTGAAAATCATGATGAAAAAAGAGCCTGGACAATATCCTTCAGGAAATCATAAAGGAAAACTGCCCTGAAGTCCTAGAACTAGAAGGCAAAATAATTATAGAAAGAATCCACCGCTCCCCGCCTGAAAGAGATCCCAAATTGAAAACACCAAGGAATATAATAGCTAAATTCCAAAATTACCAGATTAAAGAGAAAATACTGCAAGCAGCCAGAAAGAAACAATTTAAATATCATGGAACCACAGTCAGGATTACACAGGACCTTGCAACCTCTACATTAAAAGGAGCTTGGAATGCAGCCACAGATTAACTACCTAGTGAAAAAGAGCGTGATTTTTCAGGGAAGAAGATGGATATTCAACAAAATACGGGACTTCCAAACCTTCCTGATGAAAAGACCAGAGCTCAACAAAAAATTTGATCTTCAAGTACAAGACTCAAGAGAGACACATAAAAAGGTAAATGAGACAGAAAGATATATTATGTTGTTAATAAGGGTAAAATGTTTACATCCCTACAAGGAAAGATGACACTTGCAACTCTTGAGAACTGTATTGTTATTATACCATGTTAAAGGAGTATACATAAAGGGGGTGAATATGTTGACTTTGATGTAATGATAAAAAAAAATCTAATCAAGTGGGTTAAATGGATCCAAGTAAGTGGATTAGTCTGAGCTAATAAAATGTACTGAGAAAGGAGGAGGCAGACAAGGGTAAATTACATTACAGGAAAAGACACAAAAACCTATTAGAGCAGAGGTAAAGAAGGGAGGGGGATGACCATTGTTTGAACCTTACTCTCATCAGATTTGGCTCAAGAAGGGAATAACATAATCAGTTAGGTATAGAAATCTAACTTGCACTACAGGCAGTAGGAGGGAAAAGGGGAAAGAAAAGGAAGGGGAGATAGAAGGGAGGGAAGAAGCAGTAAGGGTAAAGGGGAAGAAAAGGGAAAGGGATAATAGAAGGAAGGGGAGACTAAAGAAGGCGGTGGTCAAAAGCAAAACACTAGTGAGGGAGGGAAAGGAGAAAGGAGAAAGAAAAGCATAAACGGGGGGGGGGGGAATGGAGAAAAAGACACAGATAGTAATCATAACTGTGAATGTGAATGGGATGAACTCTTCCATAAAATGGGGGAAGCAGATAACAGAATGGATTAAAAACCACAATCCTACAATATGTTGTTTACAGGAAACACATTTGAAAAAGAGTGACACATTCAGGGTAAAGGTAAAAGGCTGGAGCAAAATATATCATGCTTCAGCTGAAGTAAAAAAAGCAGGGCTAGCAAGCCTGATCTCAGACAAAGCAAAAGCAAAAATAGATCTTATCAAAAGAGATAAGGAAGGAAACTACATCCTGCTAAAAGGCACCATAGACAATGAAGTAATATCATTACTATACATACATGCACCAAATGGTATAGCATCCACATTCTTGGAGGAGAAGTTCAGGGAGTTATAGGAAGAAATAGACAGAAAAACTATACTAGTGGGGGACCTCAACCTCCCCCTCTCTGAACTAGATAAATCTAACCACAAAATAAACAAGAAAGAAGTTAAGGAGATGAATAGAACATTAGAAAAGTTAGGTACAATAGACCTCTGGAGAAAACTGAATGGGGATAGGAAGGAATATACTTTTTTCTCAGCGGTACATGGCACATGCACAAAAATTTACCATGTACTAGGGCATAAAAACCTCACAATCCAATCCAGAAAGGCAGAAATATTAAATGCATCCTTTTCAGATCATGATGCAATAAAAATTACATGTAATAAAGGGCCATGGAAAGATAGACTAAAAAATAATTGGAAATTAAATAATCTAATCCTAAAAAATGATTGCATCAAACAACAAATCACAGAAACAATCAATAATTTCATTCAAGAATGACAATAATGAGACAACATACCAAAACTTATGGGATGCAGCAAAAGCAGTTCCTAGGGGAAGTTTTATATCTCTAAATGCTTACATAAATAAAATAGAAAAAGAGGAGATCAATGAATTGGGAATAGAACTAAAAAAAATTAGAAAAAGAACAAATTAAAAATCCTCAATTAAACACCAAATTAGAAATATTGAAAACCAAAGGAAAAAATTAATAAAATTGAAATTAAGAAAACTTTTAAACTAATAAAATTAAAAGCTGGTTTTATGAAAAAACCAATAAAATAGATAAACTTTGGTTAATCTAATTAAAAAAAAAAGAAAGAAGAAAACCAAATCACTAGTATCAAGAATGAAAAGGGTGAAGCTACCAACAAGGAAGAGGAAATTAAAATAACAATTAGGAATTATTTTGCCCAACTATATGCCAACAAATTGACAATCTTAGTGAAGTGGATATATATTTACAAAAATATAAATTGCCCAGATTAACAAAAGAGGAAGTAAAATACTTAAATAACCCCATCTCAGAAAAAGAAATTGAACAAGCCATTGATGAACTCCCTAGGAAAAAATCTCCAGGGCCAGATGGATTTACATGCGAATTCTATCAAACATTTAAAGAACAATTAATTCCAATACCACATAGACTATTTGGGAAAACAGGTGAAGAAGGAGTCTTACCAAATTCTTTTAATGATAGAAATATGGTGCTGATACCTAAACCAGGAAGAGTCAAAACAGAGAAAGAAAATTACAGACCAATTTCTCTAATGAATATAGATGCAAAAATTTTAAACAAAATATTAGCAAATAGATTACAGCAACTTATCACAAGAATAATACACTATGACCAGGTAGGATTTATACCAGGAATGCAGGGCTGGTTCAATATAAGGAAAACTATCAGCATAATTTATCATATCAACACCAAAACTAACAGAAACCACATGATCATCTCAATAGATGCAGAAAAAGCTTTTGACAAAACACAACACCCATTCCCATTAAAAACAGTAGAGAGCATAGGTATAAATGAAGTCTTCCTTAAAACAATAAATAGCATCTATCTAAAACCTTCAGCAAGCGTAATATGTAATGGGGACAAGCTAGAAGCATTTCCAATAAGATCGGGGGTGAAACAAGGATGTCCATTATCACCACTGTTATTCAACATTGTACTAGAAACGTTAGCTTTAGCAAGTAAGAGAAGAAAAAGACATTGAAGGTATTAGAATAGGCAAAGAAGAAACAAAGCTATCACTCTTTGCAGATGACATGATGTTATACTTAGAGAATCCCAGAGAATCAAGTAAAAAGCTACTTGAAATAGTAAACAACTTTAGCAAAGTTGCAGGCTATAAAATAAACCCACATAAATCATCAGCATTTCTATATATTACCAACAAAGCCCAACAGCAAGAGATAGAAAGAGAAATTTCATTTAAACTTATTGTAGACATTATAAAATATTTAGGAGTCTACCTCCCGAAAAAAAACCTAGGAACTCTATGAACACAATTACAAAACACTTTTCACGCAAATAAAGTCAGATCTAAATAATTGGAAAAACATCAGTTGTTCATGGGGTAGGCAGATAAAAATGACAATTCTACCTAAGCTAATTTACTTATTCAGTGCCACACCAATCAAACTACCAAAAAAATATTTTATAGAGTTAGAAAAAATAATAACAAGATTCATTTGGAAGAACAAAAGGTCCAGAATATCAAGAGAACTAATGAAAAGAAATGCATGGGAAGGTGGCCTAGCCATTCCAGATCTTAAATTGCATTATAAAGCAACAATCATCAAAACTGCTTGGTACTGGCTAAGAAACAGGGTGGTGGATCAGTGGAATATGTTAAATATGCAAGACACAGTAGTTAATGACTACAGTAATCTACTATTCAATAAACCCAAAGACCCCAGCTTCTGGGATAAGAACCCACTCTGAAAAAAACTGCTAGGAAAACTGGAAAAGAGTATGGCAGAAACTAGGCATAGACCAAAAAATCTCACACCATATACTAAAATAAAGTCAAAATGGGTTCATGATTTAGATATAAAGGCTCATACTATAAGCAAACTGGGAGAGCAGGGAAACTTGCTGACAGTTTACCTGTCAGATCTATGGCGAACAGAAGAATTCATGACCAAACAGGAGATAGAGAACATTACGAAAAGCAAAATAGATAATTTTGATTACATTAAACTGAAAAGTTTTTGCACAAACAAAATCAATGAAACTAAGATTAGAAAGAAGGTAGAAAATTGGGAAAGAATTTTTACAACCAGTATCTCTGATAAGGGTCTCATTTCTAAAATATATAGAGAATTAAGTCAAATTTATAAGAATAAAAGCCATTCCCCAATTGATAAATGCTCAAAGGATATGAACAGACAGTTCTCAGATGAAGAAATTAAAGCTATCTATAGTCATATGAAAAAATACTCTAAATCACTATTGGTTAGAGAAATGCAAATCAAAGCGACTCTGAGGTACCACATCACACCTAGCAGAATGACCAACATGACAAAACAGGAAAATGATAAATGTTGGAGAAGATGTGGGAAAATTGGAACACTAATGCATTGTTGGTGGAGTTGTGAAATGATCCAACCATTTTGGAGAGTAATTTGGAACTATGCCCAAAGGGCCATAAAAATGTGCATACCCTTTGACCCAGCAACAGCACTTCTAGGGCTATATCCCAAAGAGATCACACAAACGGGAAAAGGACCTACATGTACAAAAATATTCATAGCAGCTCTTTTTGTGGTGGCAAAGAATTGGAAATTGAGAGGATGCCCATCAACTGGGGAATGGCTGAGCAAGTTGTGGTATACGAATGTGATGGAATACTATTGTGCTATAAGAAATTATGAACAGGCTGACTTCAGAAAAACCTGGAAAGACTTGTATGGTCTAATGCTGAGTGAAGTGACCAGAACCAAGAGAAACGTTGTACACAATAACAGCCACATTGTGTGATGACTAATATTGATAAACTTAACCCTTCCTGGCAATACAAGGATCTAAGACATCTCCAGAGGCCTTGTGATGAAAAATGCTATCCACATTCAAAGAAAGAACTGTGGGAGTTGAATTTCTATTTTTTTCTCTTCTGTTGAGTTTTGTTTCCTCTTTCTGATGGTTCCTCCTATTGGTTTTAATTTTTACTTACATCACTAATGTGAAAATATGTTTAATATGAATATAAATGTATAGCCTATATCGGACTGTGCAACGTCTTGGGGAGGGTGGTGGGGAGGAAGGGGGAGAAAAATTTTAAACTCAGAAGCATATGGAAGTGATTATTGATAAATCAAAATAAATTAATAAAAAAAACAAAGGCACAAAAAATGTTAGACCATAGAATCTTTCTTTGGTGACAAAGAAGATCAAAACATACAACCAGAAGAAGACAACAAAGTCAAAGCTCCTACATCCAAAGCCTCCATGAAAAATATGAATCAGTTCCAGACTACAGAAAAGCTCAAAAAGGATTTTGAGACACAAGTAAGAGAAGTAGAGGAAAAATTGGGAAGAGAAATGAGAGTGATGCAAGAAAATCATGAAAAACAAGTCAACAGCTTGCTAAAGGAGACCCAAAAAATACTGAAGAAAATAACACCTTAAAAAATAGCCTAACCCAAATGGCAAAAGAGGTCCAAAAAGCCAATGAGGAGAAGAATGCCTTAAAAGGCAGAACTGGCCAGATGGAAAAGGAAGTCCAAAAGTTCACTGAAGAAAATACTTCCTTAAAAATTAGAACGGAGTAAATGGTGACTTTATGAGAAATCAAAACATTGTAAAACAAAACCAAAATAATGAAAAAATATAAGACAATGTAAACTTATCTCATTAGAAAAACAACTAACCTAGAAAAAAGTTCCAGGAAAGATAATTTAAAAATTATTGGACTATCTGAAAGCCACGATCAAAAAAAGTGCCTAGATATCATCTTTCAAGAAATTATCAATGAAAACTGCCCTGATATTCCAGAACCAGAGGGTAAAACAGAAATTGAAAGAATCCACCAATCACCTCCTGAAAGAGATCCCAAAAGCAAAACTCCCAGGAATATTGTACCCAAATTCCAGAGTTCCCAGGTCAAGGAGAAAATATTGCAAACAGCCAGAAAAAAACAATTCAATTATTGTGGAAACACAGTCAGGATAACACAAGCTCTAGCAGCTTCTACATTAAAGGACCAGAGGGCTTGGAATATAATGTTCCAGAGAGCAAAGGAGATAGAAGTACAGCCAAGAATCACCTACCCTGCAAAACTGCATATAATCCTTCAAGGGAAAAAAAAGGGCATTCAATGAAATGACGGAATTTCAAGCATTCTTGATGAAAAGACCAGAGATGAATAGAAAATCTGACTTTCAAATATAAGACTCAAGAGAAACATGAAGATATAAACAGGAAAGAGAAATCATAAGGGACTTATTAAGGTTGAACTGTTTACATTCCTACATAAAAGAAGATATTTGTAACTCATGACACCTATGTCAGTATTAGGGTAGTTGGAGCGAAAAATTATATGTATAGATGGATGGATAGATAGATAGATAGATAGATAGACAGACAGACAGACAGACAGAGGGCACAGGGTGAGTTGAAAATGAAGGGGTGATATCTGGAGAATAAAATTAAGGGGTGAGAGAGGATTATACTGGGAGAAGGAGAAAGGGAGAGGTAGAATGGGGTAAATTATCTCATATAAAACAGAAAAGAAGAGACTTTTACAGTGGAGGGGAAGAGGGGGAAGGTGAGAGGGAATGAGTGAATCTTATTCTCATCAGATTTGGCTTAATGAGGGAATACCATACACACTCAATTGGATATGGAAATCTATCTTACTCTACAGGAATAAGGAAGGGGATAAGAGAGCGCAGCGGGAGGATGAGAAAGGGGAGAGCAGATTTGGGGAGGAGGTAATCAGAAGCAAACACTTCTGAGCAGGGACAGGGTCAAAAGAGAGAACAGAATAAATGGGGGGCAGGATGGGATGAAGCGAAATATAGTTAGTTTTCTACAACATGACTACTATGGAAGTGTTTCGCATGACTACACATGTATAACCTGTATCAAGTTGCTTGCCTTCTCAATGAGAGTGGGTGGGAAAAGAGGAAGGGAGAAAATCTGGAACCCAATGTTTTAAAAACAAATGTTAAAAATTATTTTCACATGCAACTGGAAAATAAGATATACAGGCAATGGAACACAGAAATCTATTCCGTCTCATAGAAAAATAGAAGGGATAGAAGGGAGGGCAGATTAAGGGAAGGGGTATTCACAAGGGGTGGGAGGAGGGATGAGATGGGGAGATGGGTAAATGGGGAGATGGGGAGAAAATCTGGAACTTAAAATCTTGTGGAAGTGAATGCTGAAAACTAAAAATAAATAAATTAATAAATAAAATAAAAATAAATTTAAAAAAAATACAGTCCAGCCAAGCTGGCCTTCTTGCGTTCCTCATACGTGCCACTGTGTTTCTCCCATCCCTGTGCCTTTGCACAGACTGCATGTCACCCCACCCACATCTTACCTCTGCCTCAGAATCCCTTGCTTTCTCTAAAACTTAAGCTAAGCGCCACCTCTTACATAATACTTCTCTTAATCTACTCCCCTTCAAAAATTACTTTGTCTCATATGTACATGCTGTCCCTTGATGGAATATACACTTCCTCTTGAGGATGGGATTGCTTAATTTTTGTCTTTGTATTCTCAAAACTTGGCTCAGTGCTTGGCACACAGAAGGCATTTAATAAATAGCTGATTGATCAATGATTACTATTAGTTTTACTTCTGGTAGCAATGAGTCATCAGATAAGGTATCATTAATTGATATACCACTCTGCACAAAAATCAAAACATGTAAGGTAGCCAATATTCATATGGAAAATCTCACAAAGAAAAGGTTCTTCAATATACAAAAGGATTAAGGGCAGATTACTCTTAAGCAAATAGCTCAACTAGTACAGTTCAGTGTTTGTTGACCGGCATATTAAAGGATAGTGAAATAAAGTATCAGCAGACACAGCAGCCCAATGAAGATGACAGTGCCAATCAAAATAAAAACAGGATTCCATTCACACACACACAAAAAGCTTTACACACAGATCTGCAAGAACATATCACTTGCATAAAGTTAAACTACCCCCACCCTCAAATCCCATTTTAAAATAATCCTCAAGTTAAAAAAAAAAAACCTACCACTTGGTTGTTTATATAAGCCACTGTAAATATGTCATTCAACATTATCCAAACAGGAAGTCCCTGAAACACAAGCTTCAAAGTCACTACTTTGAAAAGAACTATCATGAACATAGAAGTTTCTGCTCTAATACTGGTCACCATTAACGTTTCCAGTTTTTTTTCCTTTTATTTGTTTTCAAATTGTCACTATTCAGTAATCTGACATCCCTGGCAGTTCTGAAACTGGGGGGGGGTGGTAATCTTACCTTCTGTTAGTCCAGAAAATAGGATGTAATATTTTAAGATCATTTTACTACCTGAAAAAATATATAAACTTATTTCTGAAATAAAAGAAAACATTTCTCTTTCTTCCAAAATAAAGAGATTACAGGCTATCTGGTATCTTTTTAAGGAAAACAAAATGAATTTAAGAGGTAACTTTAAAAATCAGTTTTCTAAACTATGCTTGTATTTGTAAAGCTATGTGTAACTGCTCCCCTGGCAAAGCTGAACCTAACCGCCTTCGAGGTGGCACAAAGTACTAGAGACCTGGAGAGTTGCACTCTTTTCAAACCAAGAGGAGTGGAGGCTTTTTGAGGGATCAGGACTAGAGGTTGGAGCTTGAAGCACGGAGAGTTTAAAAAGCTCTGAGGAGGATTAGAGGGAGTCAAGAGAAGCCAGCCAGCCCAGCCAGAGGAACAGCAGCAGTGATGGATAAGTAGAGATGGACACCTGGAGCTTTTTTCCTTTCCCTGGCTGGCAGGTTGGCTTATTAAGAGAATCCAGCAGACAGTGACTGAATTCAGCCTTCTTGGAGAAGCTGCTAGAACAATGGTGAATGTTTCTCCACTTTGTGTTACTGACCAGAAGCAATGGGGAAAGGGTTATTTGGACATTTCAACATTTGGTTCCTTAAAGATAAGTTTAGTGGCATCCTGAGTTAGTGTTCTGCTACACAGGAAGTATGAGAGGGAAGGAAAACCGGTGGATATTTAATGGGGCTTAAATGGTTCCAAGATCATCATCCTGTCTTGGCTATCAAAAGATGGGGGCTGGGGAAGGGGGGGAGGGGAGGGCACCGCCCAGGTTATCTTATGAGTTATATTTGCATTTTAAGTCTTTTGTGCTTTGCAAAGAAAAAAAGCCACATAGAACTGCTGCCTGCACCCTAGTCTAAAATCTTTAGAAGCTAATGTCCTTTTATACAAAGGGCTATTTATTTTGTGTTTGTGTTTCTCCATCCACTAGAGAGAAGAAGGGCAGTTGACCCTCAAGAGAAGGTCAACACTGAATTCAGTACAAATTAATTTATGGAAGTGCTTCCATTAAAAATCTAGTCACTGGCATAAATTATATACATCATAATATATTTGCCAAAGAAAACTGCATGGTAAAAAAAAATTAACAAAACTAAATATTTAAAAGAAAAAAGGAGATGCGTATATAATGTAGGATATTGTATCTACTTAAGCAAAATCGTTTGACAAGTAAAAGGGAGAATTACTTCAATACTTTCTATGTAGTCAGTTGGTAATTTGAAGGTTAAAATTAAATACACTGAGTTAGGTTGTGGCATGTTTATAAACAGAACTCCCTTAGAGCTCAAATACTTACCTCAGATGAATTAGTGGAGAAAGTTAGAGAACTTTGTTTACACGAGGCTTATAATTTTATTTCCAAATATGACCCTCACTTTACCAATGCAGATAAGAACTTAACTGTAATGTTTTGTAGGGTATTGAGAGGTTGTTACTTGCCATTAGTAACACCACCAGTCCACATCAGAGACAGGTCTTGAACACTTCTTCCTGACTCCAAGACCAATATACAATATGCTACCAGCCCTACAGAATCACAGGATCATAGAACATCAGAGCTGGAAGTCACCAGAGAGATCATTCAATATGCTCCCTTGAATTTAACGTATAAGGAAACAGAGGTCGAGGGAATTCAAATGATTTTCCCAAGGTCACACTGCTGATGAAAGGAGGAGTCAGGTTCTGCTGACTCCAGGGCCAGCCCACTAGCCACTGAGCCATCCACCTGCCTCTTTACTATGTAATAAACACTACACTGAGCAGTGAGATAAAAAGAAGTGAAATACTGCCTCCACAGAGCTTACTTAGAGACAAGTCTCCAAATAAATTTGATACAAAAGAAAACAAAATAAATTCGTAAGTGATAGCAAATAAAGAACATGGAAAGAAGCTTGTTGCTTGTGGCTTAAGTGGCTTCAAAGAAAAAATACAACGTCCAAAGGGAGAAACAAGCAATGGACACTTAGAGAAAAGAATAAAGGAATTTAAGTCTTTTATTTTACATATTTTTTACTGCTGTTTTCTGTGTGAAATTATTCAGCAAATACATGATGTTATTATTTATATCTACACAAAATATCCATTAATACACATGTATCTAATGTGCACATATAAATATATTAAATGGCTTTGTACAGAAATGGTCACATTCTTCCGTCAAGTCAACTGGATGAGCTTTACCAAGGGCCAAGGTCTCAGCATTCAGGAATTCTGTATGTGTCTCTGCATGTTTTTACTAACAGTGCACAGGAAGCAATGTTTTCATTTAAATATGGACCATGTGAACATAATCCTTTTCTTTTGTGTCTTTATACTTAATTTTTACAGTTGTTTTCTATGTGAAATTGTCTTACGGTGCATGCTATGTCTGGTGTCAATACAATCTCTACACATACATGCCAAGCATTTTCTGGGAGCACTCTCTTAAACTATTTTGTACATGTTCTCTGTACTCAACCTGGGGAAGCCCCTTTAAAAAGAACATATAGTCCCTTTGTAGGACTCATCTATTCAAACAAAAATCAATTAACTACCCACATTTTACAAAGAAGCATATGAGGTACTTGAAGGAAATAAAATGATAAATGAGTGAGACTCTGTCACTGTGAAGCTTTTAAGATGTGCACCCAAAAAACTATAATAGAAAAATACATGAGTTAGTAAAAAAAAGTATCATTATTTCTCCTGTTTTAATTAAATGACAACTATCATCAAATCTCCAAAGAGACTCTAATTCCAGTCCTCTGTCATTCTTAATTATGTCCATCCAGCAAATATGGAGAATTGCTAAATTTTTATTTAAAAAAAAAAACCTGAAAATTCTATTTCTATTCCCTTCGGATATGGTAAACTCTTATCAATTCAATCATCTTTTTCACCTACAGTCTCTATCTCCACAAAAAGGAATCAGAATGATCACTTATCAGGGCACTAAAGAATGTCTGTACACGAAGTGGGGAGTTTGGATGAGATAAGGCCTAAGATCCCTTTCCAATTCTATGATTCTATCAATTTTCTGTAGGACAAGTTGCTAGATAACTCCCAGACCTAGAGTCAATTCATTATGCTTTTATTTTTTTTTAATTTAGCTTTCAAGCAGCTTTTTATTTCCTTAGTGTTACCTCCTCCATTGAAAAATTAATTATCCAAGCACTGAAAAATTTCATATTCTATTACTCACATAAAACAAGTCAATTCATAATTACCAAGAACAAAAGTCAAAAATAAAACAGAGGAATAATGTTAAAATCATTTATTTGTGTACTGTCAAGAAACAAGCTCAGAGAGATAGAGGCCGATTTCACTCTCCTAGTCCCACTCCTTCCTAGCTTAACCCTCCCTACTATGCAAAATCTGTGTGGAAGGATGCCTGAGTCATCAAATATAATGAATCAAGCAGGTGAGGCTTTCCTCTATGTAACCATAGTTATAGCATATAGAAAAGCTTTTGCACTTAAAGTGTAACTGCAGGATGAGCTAAATGTTAATCCATTCCATTGGGGTATGAATTTAAATAACTAGAACAGAAGGAACTCCCCAGAGAAAACATTTTTTTTTATATTTACAGAACATTTCTAAATCAAAACAAGGTACAAACCTAATTACATTACATAACTAAAGATAATGATAAATAGAATGCAAATGTGGGCATCATATAGGTGAATATAAACTATTTGCAAATACTAAAAATAACACTGTGACTTCTGAATTTCATCAATGCCAAAATGTCACAAGTTTTCTCAGAAAGATGTGAAATCCATAGAAAAAGCATCGGTGTTTTAATTTGCGGGTAGGTACTGCTTCCTCAGACCACCTGCTTCAAATCAAAACAGCTGCCAATACAAACTGGGATTCCAGTCAGCCTGGCTCAGAAACAAAAACATACCCAGGAGAGCCAACAGTAAGTCACAGAGCAAGGAGCCAATTATGCAAGCATTTCTGAGGCTGGGTGCTTCGGCTGGAGAGGGGAGGCTCCCATAGGAATGACATGATCTGAAATCACTCTCAGAATTCCAGAATTCAGTAATTAAATAAAAGACCCTTCTTCAAAAAAAATCTTACTTGCTCTTTATTATAGTACTAAGTTACAACTACACATTAAGATGATAAAATACAATTAATAATCTTTATTATAGCTATGATAGCGCTAAAGGAAACACTATACTACCTATGCCATGAAAATGTAAAATGTAATCCCTGGAAATAAAATGCTATTTTAGTTACATCAGGAGATAAAAGAAGATTGAGTTTATATTTAAACACTTGAATTCTTAGAATTTGCACACTGCTACAGAAAATAATTTTTAAAAATAATGCTATTACAAATTTGGCACATGTTCATATATCATGCATACCTATTTGGCAGATCATTTCATATAAAAACTGGATAATTAAAAATAAGTACCATGTTAGACTAATGATGAAAGGATAATGTAGTTTAAGGATTATTTTGCTGAAATAACAATTAACAAGTTTTTTTAAAGTTTCCATGTAGATACACTTGTGGAAACAGAATTATTTCATTCGGAAAACAGAATTGTTTCATACTAGTTTGGGGATGCATAAACATTTAAATATCTTACCACAACCTAAGTATTTAATTAATTTGGTTTGTGAACAGCCATACAAGGCAGATGATCTGTTCTTTCTCTTTTTTCAATAAGACTGCAAATTCTGACCCAGAAAACAATAATAACTGAAAGGCTATGTAGTATAAAAATATATTGTGGATAGAGTGCTGGGCTCTTCTCTCCCTCAGATACTCAGTAGCTGTGTGATTGCAGACAAGTGACCTATAAAATTGGAATAATAACTTGCACTACCTACTAAACAAGATGACTGTACCAAGTATTTTAAGGCACTATATAAAGGTAAGTTAAGTAAGGTGACCCAAAGTGCAATTAAAAGACACACAATGTGTCTAGCACCTGGCATATAGGTCCCATATTGATTAAGTATGCTGCAACATATTGCCAACCCTGCACACATGCAAGAAGTGGTGTTAAAGACACCACTGAAAATAATGCATTTTCACATGTTTTACATGATAGCACATGTATAACCTATACTAAATTGCCTACCATTTTAGGAAGAGGGGAAGGGAGAGGTGGGTAAAAAATTTAGAACTCAAAATCTTGTAAAAATGATGCTAAAAATTGTCTTGATATGTAATTGGGTGAAAAATACTATTAAAAGAAGAAAATGCATTTTCAATAGGAAGTGACCGGTCATGTAGCTAAAAGGAAAGATAACAGATAATCTGAAAGCTCGTTTGCTGGCATCCATGAAACAGAAGAGTCAAAGAAGGCCCTTCAGTATTCGAGGTAGATCCTTTACGAAGCATTTATGAAAAGACGTGGGACAAAAATTGCAGAAGACACAAAGGCACTGATGGGTTGCAATATGTACTAATAGAGAGACAGAGTACCTATATCAATGAAATCACAAAGTACCAAAGTAATTAACAAAATCTTTGTTTCGATAATAAATTAAACCATCATTTATAAAGCAACTATGTACAAAGAATTATACTAAGCACTGGGACAGCAAAGACAAAAATGATCCAATCCCTGCCTGGAAGAAGTTACATTTTATTTCAATGAGCTTGAGATATAAATGATCAAGGTTCTATATTTGAAAAGAAGAATTGGGCTGTATAACAAAATGTCTTTAAGGGAAATCAAGAAATCCCCCTGAAGCAACATTCACTCATACTCTTAAATCTGTTGTGAAAGCTACTATTAAGGACCCTTAAGGATAACTTTAAATTAAGGGGAAAAATGTGTTATCACAAAAACAATTCCCAATGAAAATTATGCAATTTTTCTCCTAGGATAAAGCTAAAAAATCCAATATGTGGTCTTCAACACTAATGTTACTTATTTTGTAGCAGTCATTTTCTTCTCCTAGAACAGAACCTATATACTAAAAAAAAAAAGGCAAAGTCATAATAAAGACATGTTTGTAGGAAAAACAAACATGACACAAGCTGAGGAGGTTCAGAAATACATCAGAATGAATTGGATCATACAATGGCATGTTTCCAGCATCAGCACCATGATGAAATGGCAGCCACTTTTATTTCTGGTGTCCAGCTTTTCAGAAAAAGAAAAGGAAAAAAAAACTGCAGGTGACTTCTACATTTCTCTTTGTAACTGATTTGGTCAAGTATGGACCTGAGCCCTCACATCAATTACAAAAAGCATAAATAAAAGTTTGTAAAAAACTATATATGAGAAAACCCCCAAAACACCCAAATCTCCACACATTGCTAAATATCATTACCTAGCTAGGTGCTCAGTGGAAACAAAGTCACCAGAATAAATAATACTAATAAATCACCAAGTACAATGAAATAGCATCCCCTCTCACCACATTAGATCCAAGTTTCTATAGCAGGAATGGCTTGATCACCCATAGCTGGGTGGCTAGGGGAAGGAGGGTGCAAAAATTCTCTGCTGCCCTCTTTCTCTCCTAACTACTCTAGGGTCAAGGACGAGCTGGAGTGAGCTGAAACCTCTGAGGAGCAATTGCTAAATTTTTACTGTGCGAATTTACATCTCAGAAGTTGGCAATTGCTACAAATCAGGGCTGGATTTATCGTTTTGTTGACTGTCTACACTTAGGAAAGCGTTAAAAATGCAGATTAAATTTAAAACTGTGTCTACTGTACAGCATCCCAGCTCTAGCCCCCACGGTTGTTAAACATTTACCAACACACCTTTGCCCAAGGTACTGATGTGGCTGGACTTAACTGGATTCCCAGATGTGAATCCAAAGCTCACCTGGGTAGCTGGACTCATCAACACTCTTTCACTATTTTTCTCCACATAAAGATCTATACAAATCACAGGAACAGCTCTGTGCCACCTAGATTATAACACCTCCCATTCTAATTCTTGAAGCCCCAGAGTTCACAGTCTAAATGTCAAAATAACTACTCTGGGCAATGGGAATTCATTCATTAGAGTAAAAAGTGAAAAACTGGAACGTGAGTACCAAAATGTTGCTTACCATCTCCTTATTAAATGTAAAAACAGTTCCTTCTTTTCCAACCTACCAGAGAAATCTTAGATCAAGAGTTCTTAACTTGGGGTCTCTGAACTTTTTTTGTCATCTTGATAACTGTATTTCAATATAATTGATTTCCTTTGTAATCCTAAGTATCTTATTTTGTGAATTTTAAAACATTCTAAGAAAGGGTCCATAGGCTTCACCATCCTGCCTATGGGGTCCATGACACAAAAAGGTTAAGAATCCCTGCCTCAGAAGGTACTTAAAAGTTCTTTGGGGGGGGGAAAGTTTCATACCCAGATCTTTTACTTACTTCCAAAAGATCTGCATATGCAGCATCATATTCACCACTAGTTTGGGTTTTTTGTAAGTAACATGTATGCTCTATTAGGTAGCAATACAGATATTTGTTTTGATTACCTATGTACATAGGTACTAATCCGCTAAGGGACCCCATTAGCAAACAAAATCAAAGGCAATAAAACAGGAAACGATGATTCATCATCTTTTTTTAAATCACTCAGCTAAAGAGGAGGAAGAAAATGAGCATTCTATGGTGCCCACCACATACCAGACACTACGCTAAGTGCTTTTGATTCTCACAGTAACCCTTCAAGGTAAATGCTATTATAATCCCCATCTTACAGTTTAGGAAACTGAGGCAAACAGAGGTCAAGTGACTTGTCCAAAGTCACACAACTAGTAAGAGTGACTCAGGTCTTTGAACTCAGGTCTTTTTGAATCCAAGGTCAGAGCTCACCACCTGCTACTCCAAGAATAAGGAACCTTTTCGAATCCATTTGATAAACCACACAAAATCAACAAGTGAAAACAATATAATTTAAAGTTATTTTTCTTGGTAACACAAAACATTTACCTTATCATTTAAGTTAAAATAGAGAATATAAAACTATTGAAAAAGTACTAAAAACATTAATTCAGCTTCATACTATAGTCGGCTATAGGAAAGCAGGAAGGCACAATGGGAAATGAAAAATGAAGGAAATGTGAGGAGCTGGGGAGAAAAATTAATGAATGAAAAAGTATTTTAAGCACTTTTATACTTATAAATCTATCCTCAAAGTCTGAGAGTTTTCATGACTAAAACATTTCAGTCAGTCAATACATGTACATTTATTAAGCACCTACTATGTGCTACACTAGTAGGCCAGCCAGGTGGATAGAGTGCTAGGCCTGGAGTCAAGGAGACTCATCTTCCTAAATTTAAATCTGGCCTTAGACATTTACTAGCTGTGTGACCCTGGGCTAGTCACTTAACACTGTTTGCCTCAGTTTCCTCATCTGTAAAATGAGCTGGAGAAGGAAATGACAAACCACTTCGGTATCTTTGCCAAGAAAACCCCAAATGGGGTCAACAAAAAGCAGGACACAACCGAAAAATGACTGACTAAAATGTGCTACGATGCGCCTACACTGTGCCAAGCCCTGGGAATACAAAGAAAGGCCAAAAAAAAGTCCCTGTTCTCAAAGAGCTCACAGTCTAATAATGGAAACAATATGCCAACATGTATAAACAGAAAATATAAAGGAGAAATTGGGAGTAATGTCAGAGGAGAGGCACAAAGATGAAGGGAGATCAGGAAATGTTTTTGCAGAAGCTGGGACTTTAGCTGAGCCTTGAATGAAGCCAGGAAACAAAGAGAAGGGGGAACCACTGCAGACAAGGACGATAGCCAGTGAAAACGTTTAGTCAAGAGGAGGAGTGTCCTATTCAAGGAACAGAAAGGAGGTCTGTCATCCTTAAGGGGAGGGGAGTGAGATCTAAGAAGATTGGATGGCATTTGTTCCTAAATACTCCACTCTACCTAATATTCATTCCTTGATGGAAAACCACTGACCAAGTCTATATAACTGCTGCTTACAGAAAAATTAAAATATTTCAGTTTCTATGGTTCAAATGAGATTAGGTCATTTATCAACTGAAGTCGTTTTGAAAATTGAAACACACAGATCAAAAGTGAATATGCATTTTGTATAGCATCTACTATGTGCTAAGCATTAAAAAAAAATTTTTACAAATATCTTACTTGATCAAAAGGTAATTATCATATGTAATGGCCAGATTGAATAATGAAGGTCTGACCCTTAGAGTATGTGCAGAATTGCTCTTCTTAATGGGAATATACGGGTTATACAGAGCATATATAACATTCTCTGCCTGATTTCAATACAACTTCAACCATGAGTGATAAGAAAAATGATTATTAATAACCAGCACTTGCTTGTTAAGACCTTCCGGAGGACTTGACCACTGATCACTTATAACCTGCATTTTGTTTGTTTATTTGAAAAATAATGTAATCACTATGACTTCAACTCTGTTATGAAACAGACAAAATATGTAGAGTTTTTCAAAATGCTCTTCTCTTCTTTCCTTATGCTTCTACAGCCCCCTTATTTTTATTCAACACCCCCCAACTGCACCCAAGGCTACCATTACCCCCCTAGATTGTTCCAGCGCCCCCCAGGGGGCAGTACTGTCCACTTTGGGAACCTACGGAAGAGGAAACTGCCAAATGACCATCCTTTCATTAAAATACTGACATTATTAATGAAATTATTAAACTATGTCTCTCAAACCTCTCAATTTGCCACAGTGACTAAAGTGTTGGCACTGTGATGATAAAACTCTTCTAATCGTCTGAGAAGCTAGAACTGAGCGTATATGCATGAGACTGGATCAGACATGTCTTCCCTGGTAGGTTTTGTGTAAGAAGGCTTATTGTGAGTTGTCAGGTGAGTTGTCCTTCCTTCCCACCATGTGAGAGTATGGTGCTATTATTTCTTTCCTTTTTGTTTTTTTCTAATCTTAAGTGAATAGAATGGACCAGATAATGGCCTTGTCAGTTTCAAAAGGTCAAGAAGGGCCATCAGAGGTCCCTCTTAATAACCAGAGTCAGAAGCAGCATTAGCTGAATCCCAGGAGAAACCAGCCCTGAGAACCCATCTGTCTGACCTAGCTAAGACAGGGTGCAACTCACCCAGCAGCAATGCCATACCCTGAAACAAACTTGGTGGGCACTCTGCAGGAGAAAAGGACTCCCAGGGCCAGATCTACAAGGCATCATCAACCCCATTCACTCTTTCCACCTTACAAACTACCTTTGTACTTTAAGCTGGAGCCCACTTTCCTTAGGGACCTTCTCTGTAAATATTTCTTTGTGAAAGTTAACTGAAATCAACTGGTTAATTGATATGGGGGAAGCACACTGAATTCAGGGCCTATGACACAGTACTAGAGTGATTATAAATCTATCCTCAAAGTCTGAGAGTTTTCATGACTAAAACATTTCAGTCAGTCAATACATGTACATTTATTAAGCACCTACTATGTGCTACACTAGTAGGCCAGCCAGGTAGCACAGTGGATAGAGTGCTAGGCCTGGAGTCAAGAAGACTCATCTTCCTAAATTTAAATCTGGCTTTAGACATTTACTAGCTGTTGACCCTAGGCAAGTCACTTAACCCTGTTTGCCTCAGTTTCCTCATCTGTAAAATGAGCTGGAGAAGGAAATGACAAACCACTTCGGTATCTTTGCCAAGAAAACCCCAAATGGGGTCAACAAAGAGTGATTATCCTAAATTTAAATCTGGCCTTAGACAGTGATAATCACATGACAGAACCCTGAAGGTCGAAATAGTCACATGCCTTTTGGGAAGTGTTTTGAAAATGTATAAACACTAAGCTAAAGGTAGTTTCCTGGGTCACAAGGTAGAGGTAACTAAAAGTTCTACTTTTCTGTACTGTCAAAATCATAGGAAATGGGGAACAACCCCAGAATCAGAATGTGAGAGATGGAAAAGACCTCCGTGACCATCTAGTCCATTTCATAGAGAAAAGGCAAGCAAAATAAGCTTTAAAAATTATTTATTTTTGTATTGAAATTTTTAAAGTTCCTTGTGGACAAGGACTAAGTCACCTTATGCTCTTTTGTCACCTCTACACAGTGGCTAGGTGCAGGAGACATTTCGTAAATTCTTCTTAATTGAATAAGCAAAAAGGGATAAAAATAAGGAAAATTTGCTTTGGTTATTATTTCCTGTTACTAATAAACCTCCAGAAAAGAAACTCCCTTAATGGATTTACATAATTGCTTTTAAAAAAAAAAGCTAAGGGAAAGTGTAAGTAAAAAATATTCTCTAGAGTATTCACTGAATAAATTTAAAGAGGCTAATTAATTGTATCAGGTAAAGAAGTAGATCTATGCCAGGAAAGCTAACTTCCAGAAGGATGATGAGAAACTCATTTCCACTACTGCCGTTCTCCTTAGTGCCAGGGCATCACAGGTTGTTTGATTTTGTTAATCTATCACTGCCATAATCCCACAGTGCTTGTTCAAACAATAACTCAAAAATTATTTTTAATCTATTTGTCGTTCATTCATTCAGTAGTGTCTGACTCTTCATGACCCCATGAACCATAGCACTTCCATCCTCCACTATCTTCTGAAGTCTGTCCAAATTCATGTTTGTTGCTTCCATGACAGTACCCATCTCACCTTGTGCTGTCCCCTTCTCTTTTGGCCTTCAAATTTCCCCAACATCAGGGTCTTTTCCAATGGATCCTGTCCTTTCATTATGTGACTGTAGCATTTAACCTTCAGCTTCAGTAAACAAAGAGTCTGAATTAATTTTTTTTAAGTATTGACTGATTTGATTTCCTTGCTGGCCAAGGGACTCTCAGAAGTCTTCTCCAGCACTATAATAGTCAATTCTGCAGTGCTCAGTTTTCCTTATTTTAAATTTATAGGTGATTTCATAGAACTACCAAGGAGCTTCATCCAGAGTAATAGGGTTTCTCCAGCAGAGTCATCACCTCAGACTGACAACAGACTGTCATTCATGACAAAACAGAAACTTCATAGTTGAAACTGTTGATAGAATTTACTCTGTTTCTAAAATGGATGAAAACTACAGAAGACATCATCTAAACAGTTCTAACACACCATTTTCCTGATACGTACGAGTATGCTTTTCATCACTGCCTTAATGGAATGTCATGCATCTTCAAAGATTCTACACAGGAAGTGAAAACCTGATACTGCAACTCTGACCGGGACACTCTAAAGAGGCTAAGCCTTATAAGGAAATAGCCAAATCAATCAAAACATGAGCAATGCCTATCTTTTTAAACACAAACAAATTATAAATTCAAATTCAAAAACAAAGATGAATGGACCAAACAAGAAAAGGAAGAGAATGTAAAATTTAAGCAAAGTTTGTTTTTTCTGTTATTAATTAATAGCAATACTCTCAATAACCCAGTACTGAACCTCCAAATTACAAATTCATATAAGGTTATCTAAAGAGTATTCTGGCCTTATCAAAAACATTCACCCACATTTAATCTGTTGCTTAGTTAATACTTAGTTAACAGTAATGATTTGTTTACCCATTAAAATCATTGATAGGCTGCTGAGCAGTAAAAGCTTAAAACTAGTAACTTTAAAAAAGGATTGTAATTCAGATAAACACAGATCATCTTTCTAGCAGCTCCTGTTATAAGTGGCCATTATGAACAGTGAGATAATATAATTTCTAAATTTCAGGAAAAAGTCTTATTGAGTCACGTTGGCTAGGGACAACAAGAACTCTTTTAATTTGGTGATTGCTCTAAGGCAGACATAATTTTTGGCAGAAAAGAGGAAAGCAGAGCTGAAAACATCTAGAACAGAAACAAAACAAACATATTTGGATTTTTCCAGTTTCTTGATTCCACTATTTTGAGTATAAAAGGGTAGAAAGGGGTATATGCAAAACTGACCTTTCTGCTTCTAGCCAACTTATGTACGTGACTCAGGACTGAATGGACTCGGCAATTTAGGGATTATGAATTTGGAGCCATGAATGATTTAGCATTGAAACTTGGCACTCTGTATAATGTGACAAAACCTGGGAGGTCTAAGAGGGTAGGAGGAGGAAGGCAGAACTTCATCAGTTAAAAAGAAGATAGCTCTGGGCTCTCTCTCTTATGGTGCTATTAGTAACCTTTCCATAATGAAATGAAGGAGAATGGGTAGCAATATTTCAACCCTACCTCTCAGCTGCTTCTTCAGAGAAGCTTAGACTCACAATCTTGTGCCTGGGCTTCTGGCTGCCTTTCCCCTTTGTGTTCCCTAAGTAGGTAATTTGACATCACTGAAGATGGGTATGTCCAGGTTTGGAAGAGACCCAAGTTTGAGAGGTCCTGGGTAACCCTGACTGACAGTAAAGGAGTTTTTTCATTGGAGAAGATGACCACTGGCAGAAATATGACCTGGAGCTGTTTAGACAGTGCAGAAGCAAAGTGAAATGTGACTGTGCCTATGCCTATTCAGTGGTCACGCAAATTACTTCATGTTTTGATGTTTGTGACATACTACCCCTCCACAGAGTGTTACAGCAGTTAAAACTTACAGACTGCTTATGTCTTAGCATTGTGGAGTCTTTAATGTCTTTTAGCATTTCTTTTGTGTAGAAAATAAATACCTGTCCCATACCTGATACATACTGTACATTAATAACTTTTCTACTACCCCTCTTCATTTTGAGGAGATCTAGATAAAAATAAAAAATTAAGCCTTAAGTAATTTTCCTTAGGGTGCTAAAGTAGGGAACATAAAGGAGCCAAAAAGTTGAGAAAAGGGAGCCTAATCTCTTTCATCAGCAAACAAGTTTCCCCAGGATTGGGTCCCTCTGGACGCCATGTGTGGGTCCTAAGCAAGGAGGCCTTTTAGAAGAAAATAGAGTAAACACAGCACCCTCACCCTCAGATGTCCTTAAAGTCAGATAAAAATGGCTGTAGCTCAATGTAATAAAACTAAACATTTACAACTTAACAAAAAAAATTATTTTTCCCTAAACATAGTATGTATTTTAATTGATGTTTATTCTTATAAAAGATTCATAGAGTATAGTAGTACCATAAATCCCAAGGGTGAAAACCAGAAAATGTCACAGAACCTCTTGTATGCTACTTTTATAGCAGTAATATAAATATACATAGAAAGGGCATAAAGCAATTAAATAATAAAATAAACTTGATAACATCAAAATAACATTATTTGGTATGAAAAAATAAAGGAATGACAAAGAAAGTAGGAAGTTAAATAAAGAAAGGCATCACATTTTGGTAAAAGAAATTTGTGCACTATGCTTTATAAGTTAAAAATTAGAATAAAGAATTTCTTGGTCAGTTGATACGAACCCAAACCCAAGCTTCAATTGCAAATCATGAAATAGGTCTCATTTATTTTTCCTAATCTCATCATCCTAGGAAATAAATTATTTGTTCTTCTGTGATATACTAAAAACGCAGAAAGATGATAACACAAGGCAAAGTAACAACACACCAACATACCCAAAGCAAGCAAAATAGGCTATATTCCTTACATCAGAAATCACTATCATTTATTAAATAAGGAACTAAAGTACCAATAAGTTAAATGACTTGCCAATGTCACACAAACACAAGGCCAAAATCAAAATTACGAATTTTTATATTCTATTATCATTAGGTAAACTTGTTATCTTTACAAATACCATAAGGATAACTCAAAGTACCACTTGCTTTCCCTATAATAACTGCTTAGAATAGTATACATTTATCAGTTTCCTAGAAACCAAATGTTACAAACAAATGAAGTTTAAAACTTTTTAAGGAGAACATGGTAAGAGAAAAACTTAATGTCCAAGTGTCATTATGAAAAGAAACACTACTGAATAGGTCAACTACAGAAATTTCACATCAGTAAAACATAAGTATTATCTTTCTTAAAAGAAGTTATACTTTAAGTTATACTTAAAAGAAGTTAACAAAAGAAAGGCTATCAAGTGTTAGCAGTCTGAGCCAATATGCAAAACCTTGTTGAGAGTACAGACAATGAAAACATATGACTATATGTTTAACCCTTACTGGAAAATCAGGTTCTAGGAAGCCAACACATTAAATTATGATAGTTATTATTCTTCCTGAGCTTAATCTATCAAATCTGTTAGACATACTTATCCAAGCCAGCTTTTGAAATATGATATGTAATTTTTTTTTCTTACAGAATGGGCAAGCACACAAGCCTGGAAATTCTAAACACAGAAAGTGACAGCACCCAATAAAAATCAGTTGAGTAGCTTGGAGTAAAAGATAGGGAGAGGGGCCAAAAAAAAATAAAACAGCCATTTATAGAGCACTTTAAGGTTTGTAAAGTAATCTACATATGATATTTCATTTGATCCTCCCAATAATTTTGGGAAGTAGGTGCTATGATCATTCCCATTTTATAGATGAAGAAACTAAGGCAAGCAGATTGAGCGATTTGCCTAGGGTCACATAACTAGTAAGAGTCTGAGGTCACATTTGAAATCAGGTCTTTTTGACTCCAGGCCCAGCGCTCATACTCAGTGCACCACCTAGCAAAAACAACTCTGGCCTTCCTTTTATTTCCAATGAGGAACAAAAGCTCTATAATTGTATATTATTGGTTAAACTAGACAAATAGAAGGGCAGGACTTTAAGAATCCAACAATAAAAAGTTTCGATTTAAGGAACACAGTAAATTCTATTTGTCGTCGCACTAATAGTGAACAGAGTACTCTGTTTGATTACACAACAATTTGATTATACAACTTTACTACATATCAGCAACATCAAATTTATAAACAAAGCTTGGAGGAAGGGGAAGCAACAAAATACTTACACAGAATTATTTTTAACTACCCATGAAAATAAATGCTCACTTATCACAGATCACTAAAAACAGTATCAGAAACTAAGGTTCCCTTCTACACACTACAGATACTTAGAGAAGGTAACTATGTTATCATTCAAGAACCTGGGGAAAGCATGTATGCTGTCATTTGGAAGTGGAACATCTTGGAGATCATCTAGTTCATTCCAATTCCATTTTTACAAATGAGACAACTCAGACCCAGAGAGTTTAAGAGACTTACCCAGAGTCACACAGGTTAGAAAAATAGGAGATTTAAAATTTGAACTCAGGTCCTCCAAATTCCAATCCAGTCCTCTGTACTGCATTATACTGTTTCTCTTCAAGTTTGCATCAAAAATCAACTGACATATATTTACTGGTTATCTATGTGCAAAGTAGGGTACTAGGAGCAACAGGAGAAAGGAACATATGAGACCATCAAAGAACTTACAATCAAGTTAGGAAGATGAAACATAAGTACAGGAAAAGTTCAAAAATAACACAAGAAACATAAGACAACACATGATTAAGTATTAAATGAATGGTACAGGCAGTAAATGCTATAAACTCAGAAGAAGAAAAATGTTACTATGGGCTGGAGTTACGTTAGGAAGACTTCCTGAAGGAAGCAGGACTTCGGCTTGACTTTGAAGGATGGAAAGGATTTGTCTAAATCTAGTTTTTATCTAAATGTATCTGAAGAGACAACTACTTATTTTGATTTATACACTAAGTCAAGCACAACTTCAAATATACCAAAGGTGTGTACTAAATTAAAACTTGTGTTCAAATAAAAAAAATTGTAAACCTTATCATCATTGGAAAATATATAAGAAATTCCAATTTAGGGTCCAAGCTTGTGGTATCTGCTGGGAGAACTTTCTGTTAACAGGTGGGTCAGTTTCTCCACTTGGCTGAGCATTCAAAAGAGCAGGGCAGAGAACATTCCAGGCAAAAGGAACAGGAAAAGCAAGAGCAAAAAGGCAGGAAAGATACGTATGGGAGCAGGAGAGAGGTAGTTTATCAGTCAAGTCATCAAGCATGTATAAAGTACCTACTATGTGCTAAGTACTGGAGTTACAAAGAAGGTTTACAAACAATTTTTGATAGTTCTTGCCCTCAAGGAGCTCAAAGTCTAATGGGGAGATAACATGCAAATAACTATGTACAAACAAGATATATAGATATATAAATAAAATAAATTGGAGATAATCACAGAGGGAAGACATTAGCATTAAGGAGGAAAAGACTTCTTGCAGAAGACAGGATTTCAGCTGTGACTTAAATGAAAATAGGAAACAGAAACAACCAAGTAAAGAACTCCTGGCATGAGGGATAGCTAGTTAAAAAGGCACAGAATTAGGAGATGCATTAATTATTGTGTAAGGAACAGCAACTGAATCACAGAGTACAAGGAGGAGAGTAAGGCTTAAGAAAAGAGGAAAGGTAGAAAGGTGCCAGGGTTAGACAGTGGGAAAAAAAATCAACTGTACTCCAATTTGGACATAAAAACCTAAATCTCACAATAAATACTACTGGTGATTATGTTATTGATACCATTTAAGTAGCTATTTACACATACACACATATCCCATATTTCAGTTAAGTTTTAATAACATTCTGAGAATTGTACTGCCATCTCTGGGATAAAAAGTAAAACTCAACTGCAGACATGGGTAGTGCTCAGACACACTTAAGATCTTCAAAGAAAACAGTTAGTTTATATTGGCATTTCTGACTATACTCCCAAGTGCTACTTGCCCTTTATCAGAAGATTCTTCCTATATATTACATATGTATCCTTAATTAAAAAGAAACATACCAACTTTTACAAAGGCACAGGAGGCAGAAAAGCTACCAAAAAATCATGTAAAATTCCCTTGACGGTTTTCTACTATTACCTTTCATCAACAAAGATAAGAAAAAAGGTAATGCTCACTTGGGAGACAGAGTGTAAAAAAGAGATTCATATTAAGGTTATTTAGAAATAGCTAATTACTTACCTTTAAGTTCTCTGTTTTTATATAATACAAAAAATTAAGCAAAAACTGCATAATTCCTTTGCCTAGATATTTATAGACATCTAACCTAGAATATAATGAATTTTTATTTTAACTAGGATAGTTCCTAGAAGACTGGCACATTTTTATATTACACATACCAAGCTGATGGTATGATGTATACTTGGAAAATTCTAGGGAATCAGAAAAGACACTAATTAAGATAATTAATAGCTTCAGCAAAATTACACACTACAAAATAAACCCTCAAAAATCAACAGCATTTCTATATAATAACAAAACTCAAGAAGCAATAATAGAAAGAGAAAAACCATTCCAAATAACTACAAAATCTATCAAATAGCTGGGGACCAACCTACAAAAGTACACAAAAGACTTGTATAGACTCAATTACAAAGTACTCCTCAAAGAAATAAGAGCAACTCAAATAGCTGGAGAAGTTTTCAGTGCTCTTGGCTAGGCCATGACAATATAACAACAATAAGCAAAGCGCCAAAATTAATTTATACTTTTAATGCTATGCCAATCAAATTACCAAGTTGTTTACAAAACCTGATAAAATAATAATAAAATTAATTTTAGAAAACAAAAGATCTAAAATATCAAGGGAAATGATGAAAAGAAGCAGAGGCAAAGGAGGTACAGCACATTCAGACCTCAAACTATATTATAAAGCAGCAGTCATCAAAATCTGATTTTGATGATTAAAAAACAGAAAGATAGATAATATAGGTTAAAAAAAAACAGAAATAGATCATTGAGACAGACTAGACAAGGGAGAATCAAAAACAACAGAACTCAATAAACCAGTGTTTGATAAAGTGGAAAACATAAATTACCTAAACAAAAATCCTGACTTTAGTATCAAAGATTATACTACACAAAATTTGTAAGAGAAGAGGATGACATACCTCTCACAGGAATGAGAAGGAAATGTATCATAAGCAAACAAGAAAGGTGATTACAAATTTTACAATAGAAAATTTTGATTACCTGAAACTGAAAAGTTTCTGCACAGACAAAATTAATGCACCTAAGATGAAAAGATAAGTAGCCAAACGAAAAAAAAAATCTTTGCATCCAATATCTCTGATAAGAGATATTCAAGATACATAAGTAATTGACAGATACATTATGTGCATATGTATATGCAGAGAAAGAAAAGGACAAATAGATATCACCTAACGGATAAGTGGTCAAAGGATATAACAGTTCTCAAAAGAATTAAAAAGTACTCAAAATCGCATGAAAGAATGCTCAAAACTACTAACAATAAGAGTAATGCAAATCAAAACAACCCTGAGGTTTCACCTCTTGCCTTGCAAATTAGCAAAGATTATTTAAAAATTGCAATAGTCAATGTTGGAGGGATTGTGGAATGATAGGCATAGTTACACATTGGTGATGGAGCTATAAAATGGTATATTCATTTTAGAAAGCAATTTGGAGTTAACTGAATAGTAATGTATGAGGTTGCATATGTTTTAGTTGAACTATTCTTTTTTTAAGTAAAGAATTTCCTAGTATTTGTAATGGTTTAGTAAGTTCTGCACCAGCCTACAGTACACGAAAATACACACAACCTCAGATCCAAAGTTTCCACTGCTAGACATATAACCCATGGGGTCAGAGGTAGAAAATGTGGTCCTGTATACACCAAAGTATTTATAGCCACTCTTTTTGTAGTAGAAAAAACTGGAAACACAATAGGTGCCCCCAAGTGAGTTTTAGTGACAACCTCTAGTCCCTAATAGGAGTATATTTAAGTGTCCAAAGTGGTATATGGGGTATTCAGGGATGACTAGCACCTCTGGTGTCAGGACTTGCTGAGCCCTTTTCAGGGCTGCTCATCCATATTTGATGTCCACCTGTCATCCAGCTCTCAACTATGGTTCCAAGACACTCTGGCATGTGCAATAGCCATACTCCAGCAAAACATTCTCAGCAAACGGGCTAAACCTGGTTGGGAGCAAGCCACAGGCCTCAAACCTGTCAGTGAGTTAGGTAGGTATCTGTCCTAAGCACATGAAGACTTCCCCCCATTTGAATGGGCAGATGAGTACAATTTGTTACAACTGCCTTGGCCGTTGAAGCAGATGCTGTGGAGTGCTTAGAGCTTGGTCAAGACATCAAAGATGCATGGTCATCCACTGCATCCCCAGCCATTTCCAGTCCTCCTGACATTTGTGCTACCACCGGACTTCGATGACTCTGGAAGAGATGGTGAGGCTGAGGAATTTGCACAACTCCGTCTCACTTAAATCCAATTAACAAGCAAGTCAAGATATCATTGTTATGTGATATCACTGTTCCTCTTCAAAAATTAAAGATGAACAAGTGTCCACAATAATATCACCTTATGTTTATCTAAAGTTTTGTGGTTAGCAATGTGGTATGGAACGAAATGGAATAATGCAGGATAAGAATCTGAATGTGAAGAATGCAACAAAGCACAGAAACACCCAGACTGACGCAGAGCAAAGTGAGCGGACTCAGGAAAATAATAAGCAATGGCTGCAACAATGTAAATGAGAAGAAAACAACAAAACAAAGGAAAGAGTACCATGAAACTACAGCGACCACAACTGTACCAAAAAAAGGAGAAGAGAATCTGCATCTCTCTCACTTCTTTGCAGAGACAGGGAGACGACAGGCATGTAACATGGTATATACTGTCAGATTCACATGGGTTTATTAGGTTGGCTAAACTTTTTTTCCTTCAATTTTTTTATTCTTTGTCACAAAGTGTAGCTCTCTCAGGGGGATTATTATATCTAGAAATAAAGGTAAGATTGAAAACAAAAGATGATATCTTTTTTCAAAACGATTTGAACTCAGTTGATCAATTTTCCACTTTCAAAGAGAGCACTGTAGTTTAAAATTTTGTCTTTTTTTCTCAAATTCAATATTGCCTTTTACACTGTACAACATGTACAACTGTTCTAAGCTAAAGTCATTTCTTCCCTTTATTACAGTCAACTTCAGCTTTGCACTGTCATCATCAAAAACAAAAAGCAGTTAAGTTAATTGCTAGTGAATATGACGCAAATGGTTTCCCTGACAACAGCCCAAGTTCTGAAGAGCCAGTTCCAGGATTTCTTCATTTGTTTGCCCTCAGTCTGATGGAGTAGGCACTAAGCCTCCTGTTTCACTAAGCAGGCAATGTAACATACACACAGCACTGCTTACTTAACCATTTGCTGGGTGCCACAGCAATCCATGTTAGCCTAGGATTTGTACAATTCAGAGATGCAGAGCTAGAAGGGAATGCAGAGATAAATAACCCAACCCTCACATTTTATAGCTGAGGAAACTGAGGTCCAGGGCTGCTGCTTTTCACACCACTTCTATACTAGAAACATGAAAACATACACTAATGCCTCATTGGAGCATGAAGGTAATCTTGGGTCTCAAACATGATGCCAAATGAGCAGAAGCTATGGAAAGTTCTAACATGCTGGCAAGGATTTGAGTATGATTCTGGTAACAAATTGAGTCTCTTTTCTGAGTTAGCCTAGCTAGCTAAATATGAAGAGAGTCATAACTGATAGGCTGGATACTCTGTGATGAACTCACTGGCCATGGAAACCCCCCAAAAAACAAAGAAAAACATAGAATGGCCCTCAGTCCTAGGAAGCCTAGGTCAGCTTCTGCAGTCACAACAAAGAATCACGGTTTTCAGACTTTTTCTATAAACTTAAACTTAGTTATCCAGGAGGCTAAAAGTGAAGTCCTTGTCCAATAAGTTGACTTACTACAGAAGGAAATGAAACCATAATCATCTTGATATTTTGTATAAAAAAGCAGTTAATTATATGATAAAAATAATTGTACATGTACATTCAGACTAACCATTTTCCCAAAAACATTAGCCAAAACTTTTTAAATGTACATTTGTTTTCGACAGTATCTAATTTAGAAATGAGGTAAACCACACTAAAAATTATTTTCCATCTTCCAATTACATAAATCTGAGATTTAAGTATAATTTAAACCAAGTACTGGTACAACCTAGTTTACTATATGCCACATGCCATGGGAAAGAAAAAGTGAGGGAATAGTTTGTTTCAAAAAAGTCTGTGGGGACCTAAGAAACTTACAACAAACTACAAGACTTTCAATCAGAGATTCCAAAGAACAGTATCAACAGCAGTTTTATGATTATCCTACAACTTATCAAGACTATATTTAGTTACAGTTTACCAGGTGGCCCAGACAGATGCTGAAGGGCAGAAGGCTTAAACTGTGCTAAATGCAGGTCATAAAGCTTCAAGACAAACTTTTTTTCCTCTTATTTAGTATTTTATTTTTCCCCAGTTACATGTAAAAAACTATTTCTAATATCCGTTTTTAAAACTTTTAAGTTGCAGATTCTGTCCCTTCCTCCCTCATTGAAAAGGCAAGCAATTCGATATAGGTTATACATGTGTAGTCAAGACAAACTTTTTATTATTATTACTGAAGAAAAGATATTTTAAAATGTTTATTTTTGAGGGGGAGCCAAGACAGCAAAGAGGTCAGCATTTTTGCAGAGTTCTTCTAATACCCCTCTAGAACAACTTTTAAAAAGTATGTCAATCCAAATTCTGAGTGGAAAAACTAACAAAAAGTCAGAATGAATCATCTTCCCAGCCCAGGGCAGCTTAGAAAGACAGAAAGAGAGGTCTACACTGGAGTGAGGTCTGGCAGCAGAAGCAGCACTAGCTGTTGACAGTAGGGTGACAGCAGCAGGAAAAACCAAGGGTCTAGAGATGGTAAGGGAGTTGAATATTTGGTCAGAAGGAGATCCCAGGGGACCTCCTGTACTAGCACTGGGTACAAGATTGGGGGCCATTTGGCAGCATTGTCACCCATTACCTAACTCCAGGTTACAGTTTCAGGGCAAGTGGTTACCCCTTACCGAGTTCAAGTTGCAGCCACGAGGGAGAAGGGGCTCTGTGTCAAGATAAAAATTCAGGCCACGAGGGCAACGATCAGACCTCTCCCCAGATCATACCACTTTGGAAGCACTAAAAACTTAGAGATACCCACTGAGCTATTAAAGTAGCCGACGTTTATAAAAGACAGAAGCTCAGGACAGACATCCTACTCTACCTTCAGAGGTGAGCAGAATCCTACTCTAATATAAAATCCAAAATCAAGTAATCAGCTGGAAAAAATGAACAAACAACCAAAAAGAACCTGAACATAAAAAACTATTACGATGACAGGTAAGCTCAAAATACAAACTCAGAAGAGTATGACTTGAAAATATCTATAAGCAAAGCTTCAAAGAAAAATGAGGACTGGACACAAGTACAAACAGAATTCCTAGAAGAGCTAAAGAGTTGGTTTTTTTTTTAACAGCAAAAAAACATTTTTTTAATAAAATACGAACAGTAGATGAAAAATCAGTAAAAGAAATAAGAGCAATGAAAGAAAATCACGAAAAGAGAATTAAACTATTAAAAGAATTAACTGGAGTTTGGTAAAATAAGTACAAAAAAATAGTAAAGAAAATAATGAAGAAAATAACTCAAAATATCAGAACTGGCCAAATGGTAAAAGATGTGCAAAAACTCACTGAAAAAAATAACTACTTAAAAATTGGAATTGGAGATGAATAATAGACTTTTAGAAAATTTAAATATGATAGACCTCTAAAGAAAACTCAATGGAAATAGAAAGGATATGCTTTTTCTGAGCTATACATGGCACCTTCACAAAAATTGGCCCTGTATTAGGCCATAAAAACCTCACAAATGCAGAAAAGCTGAAATATTAAATGCACCTTTTTTGGACCACAATGCACAAAAAAAAAGTTACATTCAGTAAAGGGCCTTGGAAGCAGAAATTGAAATTAATTGGAAACTAAATAATCTAATTCTAAAGAAAGAGTAGAAAATGTATCTCTAAATGCTTACATAAAAATATATAATAATAAATGTAAGCATAACAAATGCTTATGTAATAATACATAACAAAAGAGAAAGATCAAATCAATGAATTGGGCATGCAATTAAAAAACTAGAAAAAGAACAACTTAAAAATCCCCAATTAAACACCAAAATAGAAATCCTGAAAACCAAAGGAACAATTAACAAAACTGAAAGTAAAATAATAACAATAACAACACTGAACTAATAAATAAAACTAAGAGCTAGCTGGTTTTATGGGGTAAAAAAAAATCAATAAAATAAACCATTGGTTAATTTCATTTGTTGAAAAAGAAAGAAGAAAACCAAATTACCAGTATCAAAAAATATAAATTACCCAGATTAAAAGAAGTTGAAATAGAATACTTAAATAACCCTCTCTTAAAAAGAGAAATTGAACAAGCCATAAATGAGCTCCATATGAAAACATCACCAGGACCAGGTGGATTTACAAGTGAACTCTACCAAACATTTAAAGAATAATTATTCCTAATACTATATAAACTACTTGAAAGATTAGGTAAAGAAGAGGCAGCTAGGTGGAGCAGTGGATAGAGCATGAGCCCTGGAATAAGGAGAACCTGAGTTCAAATCTGACCTCAGACACATAACACTCACTAGCTGTGTGACTCTGGGCAAGTCATTTAACCCCAACTGCCTCACCAAAAAAAAAAAAGATTAGGTAAAGAATTCTACCAAGTTCCTACCAAATTCCTTGTATGACAACACAAAACCGGGAAAAGCAAAAACTGAGAAAGAAAACTCTAGACCAATTTCCCTAATAGTGATGCAAAAAATTTAATGAAAAACCAGAGGTTATAGTAATATATCATAAAGATGATATGAACAAGTGAAGTTTATACCAGCAATGCAGGGCTGCATTCCAGCAGTGCATATTGCAACGCAATATGAGGAAAACTGTAAGCATAATTAACCACATCAATAACAACAAAAAAATCATGATTATATCAATAGATGCAGAAAAAGCTTTTGACAAAATACAACACCTATTCTTATTAAAAACACTAGAAAGCATAGCAATAAGTGGAACTTTTCTTAAAATGATAAATAGTATCTATCTAAAACCAAAAGCAAGCATTATCTGTAATGGGGATTAACTAGAAGTCTTCCCAATAAGATCAGGGATGAAGCAAAGACGTCTGTTAACACTGTTATTATTCAATATTGTACTAGAAACATTATCAGACGTGGGGAACCTGGCCTTCTAGGTCCTTGGGTGGCACCTTTTGAATGAGTCCAAGTTTTACAGAACAAATTCTTTTATTAAGGGGATTTGTTTTGTGAAGTTTGGATTCAGGCATAGGGCCTCACTTGCGGACCTAGAAGGCCACAGGTTCTCCACCCTTAGCTATAGCAATAAGACAAGACAAAGAAATTGAAGTAATAAGAACAAGTAACAAAGAAACAAAACTGTATATTTAGATAACCCTAGAGAATCAACTAAAAAACTAGTTGAAACAATTAACAACTGTAGCAAAATTTCAGGATATAAAACAAACCCACATAAACCACCAGCAAACTCAGCAGGAAGAGATAGAAAGAGAAATCCCATTTAAAACAAATGCATACAGTATAAATACTTGAGACTCTACCTGTCAAGATAAATCCAGAGACTATATGTATACAATTACAAAATACTTTTGGAACAAATAAAGTCATACTTAAACAAATGGAGAAATATTCGTTGTTCATTAGTAGGTCAAGCCCACATAATAAAAATGACAATCCTACCTAATCCTACCTAAATCTATTTACTTATTTAGTGCCAAACCAATCAAAGAATTATTTTATAGAGCTAGAAAAAAGTAAAAATAAAAATTCATCTGGAAGAAAAAAAGGTCAAGAATATCAAGGGAATCAATGGAAAAAAAATGTGAAAGATAGTGGCTACCAGTACCAGATTTCAAACTATAATACCAATCAATAATCATCAAAAAGATGTGGCACTGGCTAAGAAATAGTGATGGATCAGTGGAATTAATGACCATAGTAATCTAGTATTTGATAAAACCAAAGATCTAAGCTTTGGGGACAAGAACTCACTATTTGACAAAAATTGCTGGCAAAACTGGAAAGCAGTATGGAAGAACAGACCAATATCTCACACCATATACCAAGATAAGGTCAAAATGAGTATATAATGTGACATAAAAGGTGAAATCATAACTAAATTTTTGCTGTTGTTTAGTCATTTTCAGTTGTGTCTGACTCTTCACGACCCAATCTGGCGTCTTCTTGGCAAAGACACTGGAGTGGTTCGCCATTTCCTTCTCCAGCTCATTTTACAGATGAGGAAACTGAGGCAAACAGGGTGAAGTGACTTGCCCAAGGTCACACAGCTATAAGTGTCTGAGGTCAGATCTGAACTCAGGAAGATGAGTCTTCCTCACTCCAGGCCTGGCACTCTATTCACTGCACCACCTAGCTGCCCAAGCAAATTAGGAGAGCACAGAAGAATGCACCTCTCAGATCTACAGATAAGTGAAAAGTTTATGACCAAACAAGAGACAGATAGGATCACAGGAGCTAAAATGGATAATTTTGATTATATTCAGAGGTTCCCAAACTTATTTCGCCTACGCCTTCTTTTCAAAAAATATTACTTAGTACCCTCGGGGTTAGGTATACCCTCATTTTTATTCAACACCCCCTCAATTACACTCAAGGCTACTACTAATCCCCCCAATGTTCCAGCGACCTTCCCCCAGGGATGGTATCACTCACTTCGAGAACCTATGCATTAAGTTAAAAAGGTTTTGCACAAACAAAAACAATGCTGCCAAAATTAGAAGAAAAGGAAAACAGGAAAGGAGGAAGGGGTTTACAGCAAGTTTCTACAATAAAGGCCTCATTTCTCAAATATACAGGGAACTGAACCAAGTTAATAAAAATAAGAGCCATTCCCCAATTGATAAATGGTCAAAGTATATTAACAGGCAGTTTTCAGAAAAAGAAATCAAAGCTATCAATAGTCACATGAAAAAATGCCCTAAATCACTAATAATTAGAGAAATACAAATTTAAAACAACTCTGAGATACCACCTCACATCTATCAGATTGGCTAAGAAAAGGATAATAACAAATACTGGAGGGGATCAAAAAAATTGATACATTAATGCACTGCTGGTAGAATTGTAAACTGGTCCAACAATTTTGAAGAAAAATTTGGAACTCTGCCCAAAAGGCTATAAAACTGTGTCTGCCCTTTGACCCAACAATATCACTACTAGGTCAGTATCCCAAATGGAGCAAATAAAAAGAAAAAGGATCTACATGCACAAACATATTTATAGCAATTCCTTTGTGTGTTAGCAAAGAATTGGAAACTGAGGGGATGCCCTTCATTTGGGGTATGACTAAACAAGTTGTGGTATATGATTATGATGGAAAACTACTGTGCTATAAGAAGAGGGAGATAGGTTTTCAGAAAAACTTGGTAAGACTTATGAATTGACGTGAGTGAAATGAGCTGAACTAGAACATCGTACACAGTAACAGCAATATTGTAGTGATGACCAACCATGAATGATTTAGCTACTCTGATCAATACAATGATCTAGGACAATTCCAAAGGATTCATGACAAATATAGATATAGATACAGATACAGATATATCCACTTCCAGAGAGACACCTCCAGATGAACTCTGAGTGTAAACTGAAGCATATTGTTTTTCACTTTATTTTTACCTTTTTTGTTTCATTTTTGCAACATGGCGAAAATAGAAATAGGTTTTGCATGACTTTACATGTATAATGGGTATCATATTGCTTGCCTTCTAAATGGGTGGGGGCTCTGAAGAGAGAGAGAAATTGGAATTCAAATTTTAAAAAAAAGAACGCTTAAATAAATTTTTTGAAAAGCTATTGGAAAATACTTAACAAAATAAATGAAAATAAAATATGAAAAATAATTTAAAAATCAGAATTGGTCAAGTAGAAACTAATGATTTCATGAGATATCAAAAAACAATAAAACAAAGTCAAAAAAATGAAAGAAGAAAATGTGAAATATCTCATAGCTTTGAAAAACAACTGACCTGAGGGGCAGCTAGATGGCGCAGTGAACAGAGCACCGACCCTAAAGTCAGGAGGACCTGAGTTCAAATATGACCTCTGACCAAACACCTGACACTTACTAGCTGTGTGACCCTGGGCAAGTCAGTTAACCCCAATTACCTAAAAAAACAAAAAAAAAAAACAAAAAAAAAAGGAGCTTATATTTAGGGCAGCTAGGTGGCACAGTGGATAAAGCACCAGCCCTGGAGTCAGGAGGACCTGAGTTCAAATCCGGCCTCAGACACTTAACAGTTACTAGCTGTGTGACCTTGGGCAAGTCACTTAACCCTACTGCCTACTCAAAAAACAGAAAAAAAGAAAAAAGAAAAACAATTGGCCTGGAAAATAGATCAAGAAAGAAGAAACAATTTAAAAACTGGACTACCTGAAAGTCATGATCAAAAACAAGCCCAGCAATCATACTTCAAGAAGTTATAAAGAAAAACTGCCCAGATAACTTCAAACTAGAAGACAAAATAGAAACTGAAAAGAATCTACCAATCACTTCCTGAAAGAAATCCCAAAATAAAACCTTTCTCAAATAACTGTTATGATTTAATGTGTGAAAGGAAGTATGCTAGGCACTAAGAGGATATAGTACATGATTCTCTGTCATAAAGGGGTACGTACTATATGCACCAAACAAATGGTTATAACTAGTCACGCAAGAATTCAAAAAGATAAAGATCACTACAGGTAAGTAGGATGCTTCAGTATTCCCAGTGGAAACCTTGTGTCATGAATGACTCTTCCTTCACATCACCACCTGTATGCAACCTTGCAAAATCTATCATTACTTTCATTTACAAAGCACATTAAAATTTTAACCCTTTTTTACATCAGAAGCTCTTAACCTTTATGTGTGTGTCATGGGCCTCTTGGGCAGTTATCTGGAGAAGATTCCCCAAAATTACCAATGATCTCTTAATTGTCAGATCTGATTAACTTTATTCAATCTTCATTCTTCTCTACCTCAACTCTAAGGTCCCCTTCAGTTCTAAAACGCTACAAAAATAAAATCTAGATGATATTTTCTGGCAGAAAGCTCACTAGTAAATAGTCTTTAATACTATCTGCTTGCTATAATGGTGTGGGTTTTTTTTTCCAACTATGTCACTTTTCAAATGAGAATCTGTATGAGTCAAAGAGTACCAGACTCACTAATCCCATTATCTGGAAATGAGAAACTTATTGGAATTTCATAATGAAGCAAATGAAATCATGTTATTGGCACACTGTGCATTTTAAATGATAAGCTCAAGCTTCATAATTTGGTGACAATTCTCAAAGGAGTCAACTATCATTATTACCATCAAAAATCTCAAACAAAAATGAAAGGATTATAAAATCAGGAAATAGGTGCTAGTAAGTAACATAAATAATTTTTTTCAACATGAGTAGATTATAAAGCTATTGAGTAGGTAATACCTTTCTGAAAGACATTTTGTGTAATTTACCAAGTTGATGAATTCCTCATTTAGCAACATTACTACCACAGTGAGTAGGGGCTATTATTACGTAAATATAAAAAGAAGAAGCTTTACAAAAAAAATCAATTCATTTCAAGCTTCCTTGACTTTAATAAAAATGTCACTGAACTTGGGTGAAAGTAATGCAATGAATAAATCTTGCAAACCATTTAATACTTCCCAGCTAATCACACTCACCTCCCCCCAAATTCTTGAACATTTCAGGTTATAGAGGTATCACTGGAGTAGTAAAAAAAAAACCTGAAGTGAGAAAACCTGGTCTTGATATTTACCACCTTGCTGGGCAAGGGGAAGTCTCTTAACCTTAGTTGTTCTCTACATCTATAAAATAGGAAAAATACCTAGTATGTACCATCTGCCTCCAAAGGTAATTGTAGAAAGCACTTAAAGCCCTAGAAAAATGTGGATGATGATAACGATAACGATTATAACGGTAATGAATCTACTCCCCCATTAGGAACTTTGACTAGAAACAGGCAGGGGTGAGAATATGCAAACACCTACAGATTCAAAGGGAAGGTCTGGCAACCATATATACCAGGCTGAGAAGGGCCACCACAAGTTTCAGGTAGCTAGCCTGAATTTCACAGAAACTGCCAAACCAATCTCTATAATTCCAGAAAATTATCTCTAAGGCCTTGCTACTTGGATAAACAATATATCTCAGTAGTCTGCAGAAAGCAAATGAAGTCTTAATGTAACCATCCCTGCAGTGCCCATCATGAAGCTGAGATGCTAGAGAGGGAGGCTCAACTTACTGCTGTGCACTAAAAAAGCTAAGAAGGCCCCTCTGAGATGCAGTACAAGCATACCTCATTTTGCTGTGTTTTGCTTTGTTGCACTTTAGCGTACTTTACTGCTTTTTTTTTTTTTAAGAAACTGAAGGTTTGTGGCAACCCTGCACTGAGCAAGTGTATGGGTGCCATTTTTCCAAAAACATGTGCTCACATTGTGTCTCTGTGTCATATTTTGATAATTCTCACAATATTTCAAACCTTTTCATTATTATTATATCTGTTATAGTGATCTGTGATCAGTGATCTTTGATGTTACTATTGTAATTGTTTTAGGTCACCATGAACCCCACCCATATAAGATGCCAACCTCAATCAATAAATGTCGTGTGTGTTCTAACTGCTCCATTGACCTGTCTCTCTCCCTCTGCTGTGCCTCCCTATTCCCTGAAAAACAATATTGAGATTAGACCAATTAATAACCTTACAATGGCCACTAAGTATTCAAGTGAAAGGAAGTGTCGATCAATGATCAAAGTTCATTATGGTCTTATTTTAAGAAATTGCCACAGCCACCCCAAACTTCAGCAACCACCACCCTAGAATTTTGAATGTATTTTATACAAATATGTAGCTAGTACAAATACTTATACCTAGAATAATATAAGATGCTACATAGCAATCCATGACTGGCAAGAACAAGGCATGCAACACCAATGTAACTTCCCTCTATGACAATGTAACATTGAACTGTGCATCAGGCATTTACTACACGCCTCCTACTTGCCAGACATGCTACTGGCTATCGGCTGCACAAAGATGAAAGGGAAACCCTTCGCTGCAGCCAGACAGCTTACAGTGTAGCTCAAAGAGAACATGGACCCATTGAGGTATATACAAAATAAGACACAAGGTGATGGTGAGGGGAAGAAGGACGAGTGGAATCAGAAAAGGCTTCATGTGGAAGGCGGCATTTAGCAGAACCCTTAAAAGAGACTAGGGATCTGGGAGACTGAGGTGAGGAGAAAGTAGTGGCATGGTGGGGACAGACATCGAGCCAAGTACAACAAGACCAGCCTGGCTGGACTGCTGTAGTGCACATGGAAGAGAGCAACATGAGGTTTGAAAGTTCTGTCGTGGCCATGCTATAAAGGCTTAAAAAGTCAAACGGAGGAGTTTATATTTGTTTCTCAATATAATAAAGTTCTACTAGAGTTTATTGAGAAGGAGAGGCACAGCTAGATTTGTACTTTAGGTAAATCAGTTTGTCAGCTGTGGGAAGGATGGATTGGAGTGGGAAACCAATTAGGAAAGAACTGCAATAATGCAAAGTAGAGGGAACAAAGGCCTGAAACCCAAGAGTGGCTCTGAATGGAGAGGAGGAGATGGAGAGGCTGAAATGACAAGATTTAGCAACAGGCTGTATGGGAGTGAAGCGCCAAGGACAGCCTTCAAAGCTGCAAATATGGGCATCTAGAAGGATGATGGTGTCCTCAGCAGAAATAACGAAATTCAAAAGAGAAATGAAGTTTGGGGACAAAGATGAATTCAGTTTCACACAGTTTATTTTGAGATACGTACAGAACATCTGATTTGAAATGTCCAATAGGTACGTGGTGATATGAACAATTGCAGTTTAGGAGAAAGACTAGGGTTGGAAATAACAGCCCACACAACTCCCATTTTCCACTCTTCTATCTTGATTTAAATAAAACTTTTGATTTTCTCCCACATGTCAGTCTGAAGAGCTACAAAGCATCATCTTAACCCTAGCATAGTCATGGGTGAACAACCAACTTGGCAGCTGCACTGACAGGAGGGTCATTGTCCATGACTCAGAGTTAAAAGTGGGCTCCAGCATACTAATTGGGCATCCCAGTGTTTCTTCAGCAATTAGTCTTATTCAACTTAACATCTTTCTTGATGATCCAGACAAAAGAATCAAGAATATGTTCAGAAAAATTACAGGAAGTAATTTATTGGTTGGGACTGCTAACATGTGATTAAGAATAAAACTGAAATATACCTTGAACAATTAAAGGGGAAAAAATCTTTAAAAGGGACTTAAACTCTTTAAAGTAGTACATTTTGACACAAATAAACAAATGTTTCAAATACAGTCCCTAGAATGAATAGCTAAGCCCAAGTCCAAAAGAAAAGAGTTTTGGGGTTGTAAATGACTACAAGAGGAGAGGTGTTGGGGCTTTGTTTTCTTTTTTAATATGAAAATGCAGGAAAGAAATTGTGATGAGATTGGGAACAGGCACATCATTCTAACCCCGACTCTGTCATTCAGTAGCTGCCCCCTTGAGTCAACTGTGCAATAAGGAAGCTAGCTCTTCTTTCAACGAGCTCTAGAGTTTCTTCAAGGTCTAATTTCTATGATTTGTCACAAGATATTCTTCAGATCTCTTCCATCACAGTCCTCCACTGATGACTGATAGACAGAGGGGACCACAGGTCCTCCAAACGACACCAACAGAACTTGGGTTGCACTTAATGTCTTTTCAGCTCCACAGTCCTACAAAAGCTCACCTGTGACTACTGTTCAAAGACCAGTCTAGCTAATCCTGGAAAGGATCATCACCAGTCGACTGGCCATCAAGTGATATTTTTCTGACCTCAACAACTCATAAAGCAGTCTACTAGAGTGTAGAAGGAAAGCAATTTGCATCACTAGAGGGAATATTCACACTAATGAAATAATAGATCATTTGGAATTGTGAAGCATTCCTGAAATATCTAAAAAGGTGTGTTAAAAAAAAAAGGATCAGACCTCTGCTTGTTGCCATCCAATTATCTAAACTGGAATCAGAGTATGAAGTAAAAGTCTGGAGATGGTGTACTTTATTAAAACAAAGATCTAACAATTACAGGTTGCCTACCATGAAACAGACTAGGAGGTTTCAGTCCCAAAAGATCTTTAAGCAGAGGCTGGATGACCACCCATTGGAGATCCTGTGAAGGTAAGGCCCCTCGTTTTGCAGATGAGGAAATGAAGGCCCACAGTCACAGAGCTAGGAAGTGTCTGAGGTTGGCGTTAAATCCATCTCTTCTTTATTCCACATCCACTATTGTACGTACTATACCATCCTGATTCTGTTGTACTCCCAAGACTCCTAGTATAGTCCTTTCCCAAATACCTAAAAAGTCTATAAATACACATTCAATAAACAGTTAAATTTCACAATTCCTTTACATGATCTTTAAGAAAAATTAAGATTTCTCCAACTGATAGATGGTCAAAGGCTAAGTGGTGCAGTGGATAGAGTGCTAGCCCTGGAGTCACAAAGACCTGAGTTCAAATCCAGCCTCAGGCACTTACTAGCTGTGTGACTCGGGCAAGTCACAGAATCCTGTTTGCTTCAGTTTCCCCATCGGAAAAAATGAGAAGGAAATGAAAAACCCCTCCTGTATCTTTGCCAAGAAAACCCCAAAGAAAGTCAGACATGACTGAAAGAAAAAAAAAACCTGACGACAACAAAGGATATGAACAGACAAGTTTCAGAAGAAGAAATCAAAGCCATCCATAGTCACATTAAAAAAATGCTCTAAATCATTATTGTTTAGAGAAATACAAATTAAAACAATTCATACCTATCAGATTGGCTAATATGACAGAAAAGTAAAATGACAAATGCTAGAGGGGATATGGAAAAATTGGGACACTAATGCACTGCTGGCACAACCTAGTAGGTCTGTATTCCAAAGATATCAAAGAAAAGAGGGAAAGGACCTAATTCTACAAAAATATTTAAGTGGTACTTTTTGTGGTGGCAAAGAATTGGAAATTGAGGGGATGCCTATTAATAGGAAAATGGCTAAACAAGTTGTGGTATAAGGTGTGATGGAATACTATCGTGCTATAAGAAGAGGGGGATGGTTTCAGAAAAACCTGGGAAGACTTATATGAACTGATGCAAAGTAAAGTGAGCAGAATTGTTAGAATATTGTATACAGTAACAGCAATATTGTAATGACGATCAACTGTGAAAGACTTTACTCTACCAAAACAACAATCTAATATTATTCCAAAGGATCCATAATGAAAAATGTTATCCATTTCCAGAGAAAGAACTGTTGAACTCTACGAGTGCAGACTGAAACATACCTTTTTTTATTTTCTTTATTTTTCTTGTGGGTGTGTTTTCTTTTACAATATAGTTAATATGGACATATGTTTTGCATGACTTCATAAGTATAATCATTATTATATTGCTTTCTCAATGGGTAGGGGAGGGGTGGGAAGTAGGGAGAAAATTTGGAATTCAAAATATTTAAAAACAAACATTAAAAAACTTACCTGTAATTGAAAAATATTGAATAAAACAAAAATACATTTTAAAAAAGAAAAGAAAAATTAAGATACTATGAAGCTGGGGAATCTGATCAAGGCAAATTAAGATGACTCCATTCTTAGCCACTAGAATTTTCCTCTGAAAAATGTTCCATACAAAATAGCACACAATCTGAAAAACAGTATTGTCATGAACACAGTAAAAAAAAAAAAATCAGCAATGAATCTTCAGCTGTCTACTCTGAATGGTCAGAGCTCAATGATGAAAATTGTTCACAGAAAAGAAAAATAAACAGAGAAAACATTTAATCTTTCTATCGCAATGCTAATAGTTTGATGAATCTACATACTAAGCATACTAAAGTTTATAAAAAAAGAGTGAAGGACCAGCACAACCCTGAGTACATATTCAGTCACTTAGCCCTATGCCACTGAAGGGCCCATTGTAAACAACCTCCTAAAACAAAAGAGTTCACAAGCAAATAAGACTGACTGCTGATATCAGTGTGGCACTGACACATCTGTCTATTTGCCTTCAGTTGCTAGGATTCAGTAAGCACATTTACCTCCAAAGCTTGAAAATGTGCATATCTTTGATGTTCTATTGATTCCATGCTAAAAGAGGATCCACGCTGACAAATATTTAAGTATTGCTTTGAAACCAAGCTCATATATTACTGACAACTTATTAGAAAGTGACAAGAAACAAAAATGATTAATTAAACTCTTGATTAAAAGAGTTTTTTAAAATGCTAACAACGAAATCAAATAAAGGCATACTTTTAGTTATTTGCCAAAATGATAAACTTCAAACTACCAACCAAATCAACAGTTATTTATTAAGCACCCACAATGTGCCAAGCACTGTGCTGGCACTGGAGATACAAATGCAAAAAAATGGAACAATTCCTCACTCTCAAGGAATCTATGTTCTACAGAGAGGCATATAGAATAAATAAAAAGTAAAACACAAGGTAGTAGAAGACAAGGAAGATTCCTGAAGGATCTCTGGTTGGCTGGACTCAGAGAAGGTCAAGTTGGAGCTACATCTTGAAGGAAGAGTTCAAATTCATGAGGCAGATAGAGGGAAAGCAGAAGGCATGCAGATAATCAGCCAGGCTGGAGCCCAGTCTTGGAAATGGGAAATAGAGGGTCATGTGTGACAAAGAGAAGGCCAACTTAGGGGTACTATATACTGCAAGAAGGAAGATAATCTATAATAAGGCTACAAAGAGGCTAAAGCCAAACTACAAAGGTGTTTAAGAATCAGAGGATTCATGTCTTATCCTAGAGGCAAGGAGGAGACACTGTCGTTTATTAAATAGGACAGTGACACGGTCCAATCTGCACACAAGCACTTTTCACAGCAGGGGAGATGTCGGGCCTGAGGAGGCAGGGAGATAATGAGACGGCCACCACGAGAGTCTGGGCCAAAGGCGATGAGCCTGAACTCAGTGTGAACAATGTGAGGAGAGAGAAAAATTAGGTTGCAGAGATAGAAACAACAAAATTTGGCAACTGACAGGCTATGTGAGATGAGGGATCATAAGAAGGGCAGGCTGATGCTGAGGTTACAAAGCTAGGAAGCTAGAAGAATGGTGGTGCCTTTGACAGAACTAGGAATGTTTATAAAAAAGGTGGTTTGGGGAGGATGACAAGAAGAAGAAGAAGACAGTTGAGTTCTGTTCGAGACATGCTGAGTGTGAAATGTCTGAAATGTCCACTAGGCAGCAAGTGATGTGGGACTGGAGCTCAAGGGAAAGACTAGGGCTCAACACAAAGAACTGGGAGTCATCAATATAGACAGCTGGACATAATTCAGAACACACAAGTCTTGTCTAACCAGAATCTTTTTCAATCTCACATAAGAAAATGCATGTTAAACAAATGGAAAACTGGGGAATTATGTAGATTTGTTTTAAATTAAGCCACTCCTAGGAATTAGTCTGAAGATGAGAGGGAGCTAAGGCTTAGTGGCATCAAAAACTGCTTTTTTATCCCTAAACCTTTCCACCAGTCCTAAACACTACCACTAGCGGGTTCCATATTCAATCTCACCCAATGGGCTATGGAAAGAACAGGAAACTTGTAAGGGTAAGAATGATGAGAATGGAAGAGAACTACGAGATTCCTCATCCTGGGCATTCTGAAGAGGAATATTATCTATCCTTTGCCTCATAGTGATGCAAAGAAAGTTGGCCAACTGTCTCTACATGCCCTCTGGTGGGCAGGAGGTGTTACTAAGGCTATTTTTTACTTAGAATGAAAAGCTCAGGATGATATAGTAAGCAAATCTGCCAATAGTAACTTTGAAAAATCAAAATTTCTCCTCTGATTTAAAAGAGCACAAATTCTTGTTAAGATCATATAAGCCTCCTTAGGTCATCATATTGGTTTCCTCTCACACGGTACCTCAGAACCACAAACCCTTCAACTTCAAAGTTCTTCATACTTTGAAATAAACCTGACTGCCATGGATCATTTGTTTATCCTAACTTTAGTATTTTAATGAGTGTATGCATGTACATATGTGTGTACTCATATTTAGACATCTTTCTTTACTTATCTGTCTATTCGCCCTTGCTAGTCTGTCCCCAAAGCTACCTGGAACATGTTTATTCCCTGTCCCTATTTGTTAAGTCCTTTCCTTTTCACTTTTCAAAAAGTTACTGAAATTATACATTCTCCATGAATACTCTTAAATAAGTGGGAATATGGTAGGACTTAAAGAGTTCATTCATTTGCCCTACCCAACTTCATAAAAAATTATTTGTTAATATGACTATCTTGAAAGTGAGAATAAAAAGCTGTCCAGCCCACCTTAAAAAAAAAGTATTTGTCAGCTTGCTCTTGAGCCAAGTAGAATCAACACTATTTTCCACTTATCTGATACCAGCTTTTACTCACTTTGGACAAGTGACTTTGTACTTAACTATTCCTTTAAATCAAATTCTGATGAAGCTATTCTTGTCTATGTATATAGAATGAATATCAAAGAGATTCTAAAGGAAAATGAATGTACTTGACAAAGTGTGGATAATGGTAACAAAATTTTAGGTTTTTTTTTTCTATTTAACCTTTAGCTTCCTTAAGTAGTATGGGACCAATATGCTAAAATACCAAGAAATAGTAACAAGACAATGTTTTGTTTAGATACGCCTCTAAAGAAGTCAGTTTTTTTCTATATTTAAGAAAAAATTTAGTATCTGAGGAAAATCCAAGTTAGCAGTCACAATATTTTATAGGAAAAGGAACATGGATCTAAATAACTTGAGTCAGAATCATTTACATTGCAGCCTTGGTCACATCTTCCATTTGCATGGATTTTATTCAAATGTCTGGATACTAGGTAAAAAATTTCATTTGTGACCCATGTGGAGAGATCTTCATATGACTATACTCTAGAACTAGAGCAAAATTCCTTATCATATGTGGTTTGGGTTTAACACTCACCTACTTAAATAAGCAAAGCTGAAATGGGGGGAGAGAGAAAGAAGAAAAGGGAGAAAGGGACAGGGAGAAGAG